>NW_026061908.1:600000-790891 GCF_023897955.1 Schistocerca gregaria | reverse complement strand
ACGATCTGGCTTTAAGTCGATTCGATAACAAATGACGAAAACGGACGGATTTCTCAGGTTTTTACTATATATGAACACATTTCACATTCTCCCGTGCAACTCGGCTGCTAGTTCTCCTTTCATGCAGAATCTTAAGGTCCTAGCTCATGTCCAAGGCACCAAAGCCAGCTAAAAAGTCAATAATCGATACCTAAAACTTGAATTCTACTACTTCTTACTGGCTATTACATCATCTTAGAAGCTTCATCTGTGTTCTACTATGGTGCTTTTACTCTCTCCACATACCGCAGCACGCGACATAGCTTTGCAGACGATAAGTACAACCGTTTCAGTGAGAAGAGCGGCCAATGTGACGATCTGGCTTTAAGTCGATTCGATAACAAATGACGAAAACGGACGTATTTCTCAGGTTTTTACTACATTTGAACACTTTTCACATTCCCCCATGCAACTCGGCTGCTAGTCCTCCTTTCATGCAGAATCTTAAGGTCCTAGCTCATGTCCAAGGCACCAAAGCCAGCTAAAAAGTCAATAATCGATACCAAAATCTTTAATTGGACTACTTCTTACTGGCTATTACATCAACTTAGAAGCTTCATCTGTGTTCTACTATGGTGCTTTTCCTGTTTCCGCCTACGGCAACACGCGACATACCTTTGAAGACGATAAGTACAACCGTTTCAGAGAGAAGAGCGGCCAATGTGACGATCTGGCTTTAAGTCGATTCGATAACAAATGACGAAAACGGACGGATTTCTCAAGTTTTAACTACATATGAACACTTTTCACATTCTCCCGTGCAACTCGGCTGCTAGTCCACCTTTCATGAAGAATCTTAAGGTCCTAGCTCATGTCCAAGGCATCAAATCCAGCTAAAAAGTCAATAATCGATACCTAAAACTTGAATTCAACTACTTCTTACTGGCTATTACATCAACTTAGAAGCTTGATCTGTGTTCTACTATGGTGATTTTAGTGTCTCCGCATACCGCAGCACGCGACATAGCTTTGCAGACGATAAGTACAACCGTTTCAGAGAGAAGAGCGGCCAATGTGACGATCTGGCTTTAAGTCGATTCGATAACAAATGACGAAAACGGACGAATTTCTTAGGTTTTTACTACATATGAACACTTTTCACATTCTCCCGTGCAACTCGGCTGCTAGTCCTCCTTTCATGCAGAGTCTTAAGGTCCTAGCTCATGTCCAAGGCACCAAAGCCAGCTAAAAGGTCCATATTCAATACCTAAATTTTGAATTGTACTACTTCTTACTGGCTATTACATCAACTTAGATGCTTCATCTGTGTTCTACTATGGTGATTTTAGTGTCTCCGCATACCGCATCACGCGACATAGCTTTACAGATGATAAGTACAAGCGTTTCAGAGAGAAGAGCGGCCAATGTGACGATCTGGCTTTAAGTCGATCCGATAACAAATGACAAAAACGGACGGATTTCTCAGGTTTTTACTACATATGAACACATTTCACATTCTCCCGTGCAACTCGGCTGCTAGTCCTCCTTTCATGCAGAATCTTAAGGGCCTAGCTCATGTCCAAGGCACCAAAGCCAGCTAAAAAGTCAATAATCGATACCTAAAACTTGAATTCTACTACTTCTTACTGGCTATTACATCAACTTAGAAGCTTCATCTGTGTTCTACTATGGTGCTTTTACTCTCTCCACATACCGCAGCACGCGACATAGCTTTGCAGATGATAAGTACAACCGTTTCAGCGAGAAAAGCGGCCAATGTGACAATCTGGCTTTAAGTCGATTCGATACCAAATGACGGAAACGGACGGATTTCTTAGGTTTTTACTACATATGAACACTTTTCACATTCTCCCATGCAACTCGGCTGCTAGTCCTCCTTTCATGCAGAATCTTAAGGTCCTAGCTCATGTCCAAGGCACCAAAGTCAGCTAAAAAGTCAATAATCGATACCTAAAACTTGAATTGTACTACTTCTTACTGGCTATTACATCAACTTAGAAGCTTCATCTGTGTTCTACTATGGTGATTTTAGTGTCTCCGCATACCGCAGCACGCGACATAGCTTTGCAGATGATAAGTACAAGCGTTTCAGAGAGAAGAGCGGCCAATGTGACGATCTGGCTTTAAGTCGATTCGATAACAAATGACGAAAACGGACGGATTTCTCAGGTTTTTACTACATATGAACACATTTCACATTCTCCCGTGCAACTCGGCTGCTAGTCCTCCTTTCATGCAGAATCTTAAGGTCCTAGCTCATGTCCAAGGCACCAAAGCCAGCTAAAAAGTCAATAATCGATACCTAAAACTTGAATTGTACTACTTCTTACTGGCTATTACATCAACTTAGGAGCTTCATCTGTGTTCTACTATGGTGATTTTAGTGTCTCCGCATACCGCAGTACGCGACATAGCTTTGCAGACGATAAGTACAAGCATTTCAGAGAGAAGAGCGGCCAATGTGACGATCTGGCTTTAAGTCGATTCGATTCCAAATGACGAAAACGGACGGATTTCTTAGGTTTTTACTACATATGAACACTTTTCACATTCTCCCGTGCAACTCGGCTGCTAGTCCTCCTTTCATGCAGAATCTTAACGTCCTAGCTCATGTCCAAGGCACCAAAGCCAGCTAAAAAGTCAATAATCGATACATACAACTTGAATTGTACTACTTCTTACCTTCTATTACATCAACTTAGAAGCTTCATCTGTGTTCTACTATGGTGCTTTTACTCTCTCCACATACCGCAGCACGCGACATAGCTTTGCAGACGATAAGTACAACCGTTTCAGTGAGAAGAGCGGCCAATGTGACGATCTGGCTTTAAGTCGATTCGATAACAAATGACGAAAACGGACGGATTTCTCAAGTTTTAACTACATATGAACACTTTTCACATTCTCCCGTGCAACTCGGCTGCTAGGCCTCCTTCATGCAAAGTCTTAAGTTCCTAGCTCGTGTCCAAGGCACCAAAGAAGGTTAAAAAGTCAATAACAGATACCTAAAACTTGAATTTTACTACTTCTTACTGGCTATTACATCAACTTAGAAGCTTCATCTGTGTTCTACTATTGTGCTTTTAGTGTATCCGCATACCGCAGCACGCGACATAGCTTTGCAGACGATAAGTACAAGTGTTTCAGAGAGAAGAGCGGCCAATGTGACGATCTGGCTTTAAGTCGATTCGATAACAAATGACGAAAACTTACAGATTTCTTAGGTTTTTACTACATATGAACACTTTTCACATTCTCCCATGCAACTCGGCTGCTAGTCCTCCTTTCATGCACAATCTTAAGGTCCTAGCTCATGTCCAAGGCACCAAAGCCAGCTAAAAAGTCAATAATCGATACCTAAAACTTGAATTGTACTACTTCTTACTGGCTATTACATCAACTTAAAGGCTTCATCTGTGTTCTACTATGGTGTTTTTAGTGTCTCCACATACCGCAGCACGCAACATAGCTTTGCAGACGATAAGTACAACCGTTTCAGAGAGAAGAGCGGCCAATGTGACAATCTGGCTTTAAGTCGATTCGATAACAAATGAAGAAAACGGACGGATTTTTAAGGTTTTTATTACATATGAACACTTTTCACATTCTCCCGTGCAACACGCCTGCTAGTCCTCCTTTCATGCAGAATCGTAAGGTCCTAGCTCATGTCCAAGGCACCAAAGCCAGCTAAAAAGTCAATAATCGATACCTAAAACTTGAATTGTACTACTTCTTACTGGCTATTATATCAACTTAGAAGCTTCATCTGTGTTCTACTATGGTGCTTTTAGTGTCTCCGCATACCGCAGCACGCGACATAGCTTTGCAGACGATAAGTACAACCGTTTCAGAGAGAAGAGCGGCCAATGTGATGATCTGGCTTTAAGTCGATTCGATAACAAATGACGAAAACAGACAGATTTCTTAGGTTTTTACTACATATGAACACTTTTCACATTCTCCCATGCAACTCGGCTGCTAGTCCTCCTTTCATGCACAATCGTAAGGTCCTAGCTCATGTCCAAGGCACCAAAGCCAGCTAAAAAGTCAATAATCGATACCTAAAACTTGAATTGTACTACTTCTTACTGGCTATTACATCAACTTAGAAGCTTCATCTGTGTTCTACTATGGTGCTTTTAGTGTCTCCACATACCGCAGCACGCGACATAGCTTTGCAGACGAGAAGTACAACCGTTTCAGAGAGAAGAGCGGCCAATGTGACAATCTGGCTTTAAGTCGATTCGATAACAAATGACGAAAACGGACGGATTTTTAAGGTTTTTATTACATATGAACACTTTTCACATTCTCCCGTGCAACTCGCCTGCTAGTCCTCCTTTCATGCAGAATCGTAAGGTCCTAGCTCATGTCCAAGGCACCAAAGCCAGCTAAAAAGTCAATAATCGATACCTAAAACTTGAATTGTACTACTTGTTACTAGCTATTATATCAACTTAGAAGCTTCATCTGTGTTCTACTATGGTGCTTTTAGTGTCTCCGCATACCGCAGCACGCGACATAGCTTTGCAGACGGTAAGTACAACCGTTTCAGAGAGAAGAGCGGCCAATGTGACGATCTGGCTTTAAGTCGATTCGATAACAAATGACGAAAACGGACGGATGTCTCAGATTTTTACTAGATATGGACACTTTTCACATTCTCCCGTGCAACTGGGCTGCTAGTCCACCTTTTATGCAGAATCTTAAAGTCCTAACTCATGTCCAAGGCACCCAAGCCAGCTATAAAGTCAATAATCGATACCTAAAACTTGAATTGTACTACTTCTTACTGGCTATTACATCAACTTAGAAGCTTCATCTGTGTTCTACTATGGTGCTTTTCCTGTTTCCGCCTACGGCAACACGCGACATAACTTTGCAGACGAGAAGTACAACCGTTTCAGAGAGAAGAGCGGCCAATGTGACGATCTGGCTTTGAGTCGATTCGATAACAAATGAAGAAAACGGACGGATTTCTCAGGTTTTTACTACATATGAACACTTTTCACATTCACCCGTGCAACTCGGCTGCTAGTCCTCCTTTAATGCAGAATCTTAAGGTCCTAGCTCATGTCCAAGGCACCAAAGCCAGCTAAAAGGTCAATATTCAATACCTAAAACTTGAATTGGATTACTTCTTACTGGCTATTACATCAACTTAGATCGTTCATCTGTGTTCTACTATGGTGCTTTTAGTGTGTCCGCATACCGCAGCACGCGACATAGCTTTGCAGACGATAAGTACAACCGTTTCAGAGAGAAGAGCGGCCAATGTGTCGATCTGGCTTTAAGTCGTTCGATAACAAATGACGAAAACGGACGGATTTCTCAGGTTTTTACTAAATATGAACACTTTTCACATTCTCCCGTGGAATTCGGCTGCTAGTCCTCCTTTCATGCAGAATCTTAACGTCCTAGCTCATGTCCAAGGCACCAAAGCCAGCTAAAAAGTCAATTATCGATACCTAAAACTTGAATTGGATTACTTCTTACTGGCTATTACATCAACTTAGATGGTTCATCTGTGTTCTACTATGGTGATTTTAGTGTCTCCGCATACCGCAGCACGCGACATAGCTTTGCAGACGATAGGTACAAGCGTTTCAGAGAGAACAGCGGCCAATGTGACGATGTGGCTTTAAGTCGATTCGATAACAAATGACGAAAACGGACTTATTTCTCAGGTTTTTACTACATTTGAACACTTTTCACATTCTCCCATGCAAGTCGGCTGCTAGTCCTCCTTTCATGCAGAATATTAAGGTCCTAGCTCATGTCCAAGGAACCAAAGCCAGCTAAAAAGTCAATAATCGATACCTAAATCTTGAATTGGACTACATCTTACTGGCTATTACATCAACGTAGATGCTTCATCTGTGTTCTACTATGGTGCTTTTCCTGTTTCCGCCTACGGCAACACGCGACATACCTTTGAAGACGATAAGTACAACCGTTTCAGAGAGAAGAGCGGCCAATGTGACGATCTGGCTTTAAGTCGATTCGATAACAAATGACGAAAACGGACGGATTTCTCAGGTTTTAACTACATATGAACACTTTTCACATTCTCCCGTGCATCTCGGCTGCTAGTCCTCCTTTCATGCAGAATCTTAAGGTCCTTGCTCATGTCCAAGGCACCAAAGCCAGCTAAAACGTCAATTATCGATACCTAAAACTCGAATTGTACTACTTCTTACTGTATATTACATAAACTTAGAAGCTTCATCTGTGTTCTACTGTGGTGATTTTAGTGTCTCCGCATACCGCAGCACGTGACATAGCTTTGCAGACGATAAGTACAACCATTTCAGAGAAAAGAGCGGCCAATTTGACGATCTGGCTTTAAGTCGATTCGATAACAAATGACGAAAACGGACGGATTTCTCAGGTTTTTACTACATATGAACACTTTTCACATTCTCCCATGCAACTCGGCTGCTAGTCCTCCTTTCATGCAGAATATTAAGGTCCTAGCTCATGTCCAAGGAACCAAAGCCAGCTAAAAAGTCAATAATCGATACCTAAATCTTGAATTGGACTACATCTTACTGGCTATTACATCAACGTAGATGTTTCATCTGTGTTCTACTATGGTGCTTTTAGTGTCTCTGCATACCGCAGCACGCGACATAGCTTTGCAGACGATAAGTACAAGCGTTTCAGAGAGAAGAGCGGCCAATGTGCCGATCTGGCTTTAAGTCGATTCGATAACAAATGACGAAAACGGAAGGATTTCTAAGGTTTTTATTACATATGAACAGTTTTCACATTCTCCCGTGTAACTCGGCTGCTAGTCCTCCTTTCATGCAGAATGATAAGGTCCTAGCTCTTGTCCAAGGCACCAAAGCCAGCTAAAAAGTCAATAATCGATACCTAAAACTTGAGTTGGATTACTTCTTACTGGCTATTACATCAACTTAGAAGCTTCATCTGTGTTCTACTATTGTGCTTTTAGTGTATCCGCATACCGCAGCACGCGACATAGCTTTGCAGACGATAAGTACAAGTGTTTCAGAGAGAAGAGCGGCCAATGTGACGATCTGGCTTTAAGTCGATTCGATAACAAATGACGAAAACTTACAGATTTCTTAGGTTTTTACTACATATGAACACTTTTCACATTCTCCCATGCAACTCGGCTGCTAGTCCTCCTTTCATGCACAATCTTAAGGTCCTAGCTCATGTCCAAGGCACCAAAGCCAGCTAAAAAGTCAATAATCGATACCTAAAACTTGAATTGTACTACTTCTTACTGGCTATTACATCAACTTAGAAGCTTCATCTGTGTTCTACTATGGTGTTTTTAGTGTCTCCACATACCGCAGCACGCAACATAGCTTTGCAGACGATAAGTACAACCGTTTCAGAGAGAAGAGCGGCCAATGTGACAATCTGGCTTTAAGTCGATTCGATAACAAATGACGAAAACGGACGGATTTTTAAGGTTTTTATTACATATGAACACTTTTCACATTCTCCCGTGCAACTCGCCAGCTAGTCCTCCTTTCATGCAGAATCGTAAGGTCCTAGCTCATGTCCAAGGCACCAAAGCCAGCTAAAAAGTCAATAATCGATACCTAAAACTTGAATTGTACTACTTCTTACTGGCTATTATATCAACTTAGAAGCTTCATCTGTGTTCTACTATGGTGCTTTTAGTGTCTCCGCATACCGCAGCACGCGACATAGCTTTGCAGACGATAAGTACAACCGTTTCAGAGAGAAGAGCGGCCAATGTGACGATCTGGCTTTAAGTCGATTCGATAACAAATGACGAAAACAGACAGATTTCTTAGGTTTTTACTACATATGAACACTTTTCACATTCTCCCATGCAACTCGGCTGCTAGTCCTCCTTTCATGCACAATCTTAAGGTCCTAGCTCATGTCCAAGGCACCAAAGACAGCTAAAAAGTCAATAATCGATACCTAAAACTTGAATTGTACTACTTCTTACTGGCTATTACATCAACTTAGAAGCTTCATCTGTGTTCTACTATGGTGCTTTTAGTGTCTCCACATACCGCAGCACGCGACATAGCTTTGCAGACGAGAAGTACAACCGTTTCAGAGAGAAGAGCGGCCAATGTGACGATCTGGCTTTAAGTCGATTCGATAACAAATGACGAAAACGGAGGGATGTCTCAGATTTTTACTAGATATGGACACTTTTCACATTCTCCCGTGCAACTGGGCTGCTAGTCCACCTTTTATGCAGAATCTTAAAGTCCTAACTCATGTCCAAGGCACCCAAGCCAGCTATAAAGTCAATAATCGATACCTAAAACTTGAATTGTACTACTTCTTACTGGCTATTACATCAACTTAGAAGCTTCATCTGTGTTCTACTATGGTGCTTTTCCTGTTTCCGCCTACGGCAACACGCGACATAACTTTGCAGACGAGAAGTACAACCGTTTCAGAGAGAAGAGCGGCCAATGTGACGATCTGGCTTTGAGTCGATTCGATAACAAATGAAGAAAACGGACGGATTTCTCAGGTTTTTACTACATATGAACACTTTTCACATTCACCCGTGCAACTCGGCTGCTAGTCCTCCTTTAATGCAGAATCTTAAGGTCCTAGCTCATGTCCAAGGCACCAAAGCCAGCTAAAAGGTCAATATTCAATACCTAAAACTTGAATTGGATTACTTCTTACTGGCTATTACATCAACTTAGATCGTTCATCTGTGTTCTACTATGGTGCTTTTAGTGTGTCCGCATACCGCAGCACGCGACATAGCTTTGCAGACGATAAGTACAACCGTTTCAGAGAGAAGAGCGGCCAATGTGTCGATCTGGCTTTAAGTCGTTCGATAACAAATGACGAAAACGGACGGATTTCTCAGGTTTTTACTACATATGAACACTTTTCACATTCTCCCGTGGAATTCGGCTGCTAGTCCTCCTTTCATGCAGAATCTTAACGTCCTAGCTCATGTCCAAGGCACCAAAGCCAGCTAAAAAGTCAATAATCGATACCTAAAACTTGAATTGTACTACTTCTTACTGGCTATTACATCAACTTAGATGCTTCATCTGTGTTCTACTATGGTGCTTTTACTCTCTCCACATACCGCAGCACGCGACATAGCTTTGCAGACGATAAGTACAACCGTTTAAGTGAGAAGAGCGGCCAATGTGACGATCTGGCTTTAAGTCGATTCGATAACATATGACGAAAACGGACGGATTTCTAAGGTTTTTATTACATATGAACAGTTTTCACATTCTCCCGTGTAACTCGGCTGCTAGTCCTCCTTTCATGCAAAATGATAAAGTCCTAGCTCTTGTCCAAGGCACCAAAGCCAGCTAAAAAGTCAATTATCGATACCTAAAACTTGAATTGGATTACTTCTTACTGGCTATTACATCAACTTAGATGGTTCATCTGTGTTCTACTATGGTGATTTTAGTGTCTCCGCATACCGCAGCACGCGACATAGCTTTGCAGACGATAGGTACAAGCGTTTCAGAGAGAACAGCGGCCAATGTGACGATGTGGCTTTAAGTCGATTCGATAACAAATGACGAAAACGGACTTATTTCTCAGGTTTTTACTACATTTGAACACTTTTCACATTCTCCCATGCAACTCGGCTGCTAGTCCTCCTTTCATGCAGAATATTAAGGTCCTAGCTCATGTCCAAGGAACCAAAGCCAGCTAAAAAGTCAATAATCGATACCTAAATCTTGAATTGGACTACATCTTACTGGCTATTACATCAACGTAGATGCTTCATCTGTGTTCTACTATGGTGCTTTTCCTGTTTCCGCCTACGGCAACACGCGACATACCTTTGAAGACGATAAGTACAACCGTTTCAGAGAGAAGAGCGGCCAATGTGACGATCTGGCTTTAAGTCGATTCGATAACAAATGACGAAAACGGAAGGATTTCTCAGGTTTTAACTACATATGAACACTTTTCACATTCTCCCGTGCATCTCGGCTGCTAGTCCTCCTTTCATGCAGAATCTTAAGGTCCTTGCTCATGTCCAAGGCACCAAAGCCAGCTAAAACGTCAATAATCGATACCTAAAACTCGAATTGTACTACTTCTTACTGTATATTACATAAACTTAGAAGCTTCATCTGTGTTCTACTGTGGTGATTTTAGTGTCTCCGCATACCGCAGCACGTGACATAGCTTTGCAGACGATAAGTACAACTATTTCAGAGAAAAGAGCGGCCAATTTGACGATCTGGCTTTAAGACGATTCGATAACAAATGACGAAAACGGACGGATTTCTCAGGTTTTTACTACATATGAACACTATTCACATTCTCCCATGCAACTCGGCTGCTAGTCCTCCTTTCATGCAGAATATTAAGGTCCTAGCTCATGTCCAAGGAACCAAAGCCAGCTAAAAAGTCAATAATCGATACCTAAATCTTGAATTGGACTACATCTTACTGGCTATTACATCAACGTAGATGCTTCATCTGTGTTCTACTATGGTACTTTTAGTGTCTCTGCATACCGCAGCACGCGACATAGCTTTGCAGACGATAAGTACAAGCGTTTCAGAGAGAAGAGCGGCCAATGTGACGATCTGGCTTTAAGTCGATTCGATAACAAATGTCGAAAACGGACGGATTTCTAAGGTTTTTATTACATATGAACAGTTTTCACATTCTCCCGTGTAACTCGGCTGCTAGTCCTCCTTTCATGCAGAATGATAAGGTCCTAGCTCTTGTCCAAGGCACCAAAGAAGGGTAAAAAGTCAATAATCGATACCTAAAACTTGAATTGGATTACTTCTTACTGGCTATTACATCAACTTAGATGCTTCATCTGTGTTCTACTATGGTGATTTTAGTGTCTCCGCATACCGCAGCACGCGACATAGCTTTGCAGACGATAGGTACAAGCGTTTCAGAGAGAACAGCGGCCAATGTGACGATGTGGCTTTAAGTCGATTCGATAACAAATGACGAAAACGGACTTATTTCTCAGGTTTTTACTACATTTGAACACTTTTCACATTCTCCCATGCAAGTCGGCTGCTAGTCCTCCTTTCATGCAGAATATTAAGGTCCTAGCTCATGTCCAAGGAACCAAAGCCAGCTAAAAAGTCAATAATCGATACCTAAATCTTGAATTGGACTACATCTTACTGGCTATTACATCAACGTAGATGCTTCATCTGTGTTCTACTATGGTGCTTTTCCTGTTTCCGCCTACGGCAACACGCGACATACCTTTGAAGACGATAAGTACAACCGTTTCAGAGAGAAGAGCGGCCAATGTGACGATCTGGCTTTAAGTCGTTTCGATAACAAATGACGAAAACGGACGGATTTCTCAGGTTTTTACTACATATGAACACTTTTCACATTCTCCCGTGCAACTCGGCTGCTAGTCCTCCTCTCATGCAGAGTCTTAAGGTCCTAGCTCATGTCCAAGGCACCAAAGCCAGCTAAAAAGTCAATAATCAATACCTAAAACATGAATTGTACTACTTCTTACTGGCTATTACATCAACTTAGAAGCTTCATCTGTGTTCTACTATGGTGCTTTTAGTGTCTCTGCATACCGCAGCACGCGACATAGCTTTGCAGACGATAAGTACAAGCATTTCAGAGAGAAGAGCGGCCAATGTGACGATCTGGCTTTAAGTCGATTCGATAACAAATGACGAAAACGGACGGATTTCTAAGGTTTTTACTACGTATGAACACTTTTCACATTCTCCCGTGCAACTCGGCTGCTAGTCCTCCTTTCATGCAGAATCGTAAGGTCCTAGCTCATGTCCAAGGCACCAAAGCCAGCTAAAAAGTCAATAATCGATACCTACAACTTGAATTTTACTACTTCTTACTGGCTATTACATCAACTTAGAAGCTTCATCTGTGTTCTACTATTGTGCTTTTAGTGTGTCCGCATACCGCAGCACGTGACATAGCTTTGCCGACGATAAGTACAACCGTTTCAGTGAGAAGAGCGGCCAATGTGACGATCTGGCTTTAATTCGATTCGATAACAAATGACGAAAACGGACGGATGTCTCAGGTTTTTACTGCATATGAACACTTTTCACATTCTCCCATGCAACTCGGCTGCTAGTCCTCCTTTCATGCAGAATCTTAAGGTCCTAGCTCATGTCCAAGTCACCGAAGCCAGCTAAAAAGTCAATAATCGATAACTAAAACTTGAATTGGATTACTTCTTACTGGCTATTACATCAACTTAGATGCTTCATCTGTGTTCTACTATGGTGATTTTAGTGTCTCCGCATACCGCAGCACGCGACATAGCTTTGCAGACGATAAGTACAACCGTTTCAGAGAGAAGAGCGGCCAATGTGACGATCTGGCTTTGAGTCGATTCGATAACAAATGAAGAAAACGGACGGATTTCTCAGGTTTTTACTACATATGAACACTTTTCACATTCACCCGTGCAACTCGGCTGCTAGTCCTCCTTTAATGCAGAATCGTAAGGTCCTAGCTCATGTCCAAGGCACCCAAGCCAGCTATAAAGTCAATAACCGATACCTAAAACTTGAATTGTACTACTTCTTACTGGCTATTACATCAACTTAGAAGCTTCATCTGTGTTCTACTATGGTGCTTTTCCTGTTTCCGCCTACGGCAACACGCGACATAACTTTGCAGACGAGAAGTACAACCGTTTCAGAGAGAAGAGCGGCCAATGTGACGATCTGGCTTTGAGTCGATTCGATAACAAATGAAGAAAACGGACGGATTTCTCAGGTTTTTACTACATATGAACACTTTTCACATTCTCTCATGCAACTCGGCTGCTAGTCCTCCTTTCATGCAGAATCTTAAGGTCCTAGCTCATGTCCAAGGCACCAAAGCCAGCTAAAAGGTCAATATTCAATACCTAAAACTTGAATTGGATTACTTCTTACTGGCTATTACATCAACTTAGATCGTTCATCTGTGTTCTACTATGGTGCTTTTAGTGTGTCCGCATACCGCAGCACGCGACATAGCTTTGCAGACGATAAGTACAACCGTTTCAGAGAGAAGAGCGGCCAATGTGTCGATCTGGCTTTAAGTCGTTCGATAACAAATGACGAAAACGGACGGATTTCTCAGGTTTTTACTACATATGAACACTTTTCACATTCTCCCGTGGAATTCGGCTGCTAGTCCTCCTTTCATGCAGAATCTTAACGTCCTAGCTCATGTCCAAGGCACCAAAGCCAGCTAAAAAGTCAATAATCGATACCTAAAACTTGAATTGTACTACTTCTTACTGGCTATTACATCAACTTAGATGCTTCATCTGTGTTCTACTATGGTGCTTTTACTCTCTCCACATACCGCAGCACGCGACATAGCTTTGCAGACGATAAGTACAACCGTTTCAGTGAGAAGAGCGGCCAATGTGACGATCTGGCTTTAAGTCGATTCGATAACATATGACGAAAACGGACGGATTTCTAAGGTTTTTATTACATATGAACAGTTTTCACATTCTCCCGTGTAACTCGGCTGCTAGTCCTCCTTTCATGCAAAATGATAAGGTCCTAGCTCTTGTCCAAGGCACCAAAGCCAGCTAAAAAGTCAATTATCGATACCTAAAACTTGAATTGGATTACTTCTTACTGGCTATTACATCAACTTAGATGGTTCATCTGTGTTCTACTATGGTGATTTTAGTGTCTCCGCATACCGCAGCACACGACATAGCTTTGCAGACGATAGGTACAAGCGTTTCAGAGAGAACAGCGGCCAATGTGACGATGTGGCTTTAAGTCGATTCGATAACAATTGACGAAAACGGACTTATTTCTCAGGTTTTTACTACATTTGAACACTTTTCACATTCTCCCATGCAAGTCGGCTGCTAGTCCTCCTTTCATGCAGAATATTAAGGTCCTGGCTCATGTCCAAGGAACCAAAGCCAGCTAAAAAGTCAATAATCGATACCTAAATATTGAATTGGACTACATCTTACTGGCTATTACATCAACGTAGATGCTTCATCTGTGTTCTACTATGGTGCTTTTCCTGTTTCCGCCTACGGCAACACGCGACATACCTTTGAAGACGATAAGTACAACCGTTTCAGAGAGAAGAGCGGCCAATGTGACGATCTGGCTTTAAGTCGATTCGATAACAAATGACGAAAACGGACGGATTTCTCAGGTTTTAACTACATATGAACACTTTTCACATTCTCCCGTGCATCTCGGCTGCTAGTCCTCCTTTCATGCAGAATCTTAAGGTCCTTGCTCATGTCCAAAGCACCAAAGCCAGCTAAAACGTCAATAATCGATACCTAAAACTCGAATTGTACTACTTCTTACTGTATATTACATAAACTTAGAAGCTTCATCTGTGTTCTACTGTGGTGATTTTAGTGTCTCCGCATACCGCAGCACGTGACATAGCTTTGCAGACGATAAGTACAACCATTTCAGAGAAAAGAGCGGCCAATTTGACGATCTGGCTTTAAGTCGATTCGATAACAAATGACGAAAACGGACGGATTTCTCAGGTTTTTACTACATATGAACACTTTTCACATTCTCCCATGCAACTCGGCTGCTAGTCCTCCTTTCATGCAGAATATTAAGGTCCTAGCTCATGTCCAAGGAACCAAAGCCAGCTAAAAAGTCAATAATCGATACCTAAATCTTGAATTGGACTACATCTTACTGGCTATTACATCAACGTAGATGCTTCATCTGTGTTCTACTATGGTGCTTTTAGTGTCTCTGCATACCGCAGCACGCGACATAGCTTTGCAGACGATAAGTACAAGCGTTTCAGAGAGAAGAGCGGCCAATGTGACGATCTGGCTTTAAGTCGATTCGATAACAAATGACGAAAACGGAAGGATTTCTAAGGTTTTTATTACATATGAACAGTTTTCACATTCTCCCGTGTAACTCGGCTGCTAGTCCTCCTTTCATGCAGAATGATAAGGTCCTAGCTCTTGTCCAAGGCACCAAAGCCAGCTAAAAAGTCAATAATCGATACCTAAAACTTGAATTGGATTAGTTCTTACTGGCTATTACATCAACTTAGATGCTTCATCTGTGTTCTACTATGGTGATTTTAGTGTCTCCGCATACCGCAGCACGCGACATAGCTTTGCAGACGATAGGTACAAGCGTTTCAGAGAGAACAGCGGCCAATGTGACGATGTGGCTTTAAGTCGATTCGATAACAAATGACGAAAACGGACTTATTTCTCAGGTTTTTACTACATTTGAACACTTTTCACATTCTCCCATGCAACTCGGCTGCTAGTCCTCCTTTCATGCAGAATATTAAGGTCCTAGCTCATGTCCAAGGAACCAAAGCCAGCTAAAAAGTCAATAATCGATACCTAAATCTTGAATTGGACTACATCTTACTGGCTATTACATCAACGTAGATGCTTCATCTGTGTTCTACTATGGTGCTTTTCCTGTTTCCGCCTACGGCAACACGCGACATACCTTTGAAGACGATAAGTACAACCGTTTCAGAGAGAAGAGCGGCCAATGTGACGATCTGGCTTTAAGTCGATTCGATAACAAATGACGAAAACGGACGGATTTCTCAGGTTTTAACTACATATGAACACTTTTCACATTCTCCCGTGCAACTCGGCTGCTAGTCCTCCTTTCATGCAGAATCTTAAGGTCCTAGCTCATGTCCAAGGCACCAAAGCCAGCTAAAACGTCAATAATTGATACCTAAAACTCGAATTGTACTACTTCTTACTGTATATTACATAAACTTAGAAGCTTCATCTGTGTTCTACTGTGGTGATTTTAGTGTCTCCGCATACCGCAGCACGTGACATAGCTTTGCAGACGATAAGTACAACCATTTCAGAGAAAAGAGCGGCCAATTTGACGATCTGGCTTTAAGTCGATTCGATAACAAATGACGAAAACGGACGGATGTCTCAGGTTTTTACTGCATATGAACACTTTTCACATTCTCCCATGAAACTCGGCTGCTAGTCCTCCTTTCATGCAGAATCGTAAGGTCCTAGCTCATGTCCAAGTCACCGAAGCCAGCTAAAAAGTCAATAATCGATAACTAAAACTTGAATTGGATTACTTCTTACTGGCTATTACATCAACTTAGATGCTTCATCTGTGTTCTACTATGGTGATTTTAGTGTCTCCGCATACCGCAGCACGCGACATAGCTTTGCAGACGATAAGTACAACCGTTTCAGAGAGAAGAGCGGCCAATGTGACGATCTGGCTTTAAGTCGATTCGATAACAAATGACGGAAACGGACGGATTTCTCAGGTTTTTACTACATATGAAAATTTTTCACATTCTCCCGTGCAACTCGGCTGCTAGTCCTTCTTTCATGCAGAGTCTTAAGGTCCTAGCTCATGTCCAAGGCACCAAAGCCAGCTAAAAAGTCAATAATCGATACATAAAACATGAATTGTACTACATCTTACTGGCTATTACATCAACTTAGAAGCTTCATCTGTGTTCTACTATGGTGCTTTTAGTGTCTCTGCATACCGCAACAAGCGTTTCAGAGAGAAGAGCGGCCAATGTGACGATCTGGCTTTAAGTCGATTCGATAACAAATGACTAAAACGGACGGATTTCTAAGGTTTTTACTACATATGAACACTTTTCACATTCTCCCGTGCAACTCGGCTGCTAGTCCTCCTTTCATGCAGAATCGTAAGGTCCTAGCTCATGTCCAAGGCACCAAAGCCAGCTAAAAAGTCAATAATCGATACCTAAAACTTGAATTGTACTACTTCTTACTGGCAATTACATCAACTTAGAAGCTTCATCTGTGTTCTACTATGGTGATTGTAGTGTCTCCGCATACCGCAGCACGCGACATAACTTTGCAGACGATACGTACAACCGTTTCAGAGAGTAGAGCGGCCAATGTGACGATCTGGCTTTAAGTCGATTCGATATCAAATGACGAAAGCGGACGGATTTCTCAGGTTTTTACTACATAAGAACACTTTTCTCATTCTCCCATGCAACTCGGCTGCTAGTCCTCCTTTCATTCAGAATCTTAATGTCCTAGCTCATGTCCAATTCACCAAAGCCAGCTAAAAAGTCTATAATCGATACCTAAAACTTGAATTGTACTACTTCTTACTGGCTATTACATCAACTTAGAAGCTTCATCTGTGTTCTACTATGGTGATTGTAATGTCTCCGCATACCGCAGCACGCGACATAACTTTGCAGACGATACGTACAACCGTTTCAGAGAGAAGAGCGTCCAATGTGACGATCTGGCTTTAAGTCGATTCGATAACAAATGACGAAAACGGACGGATTTCTCAGGTTTTTACTACATATGAACACTTTTCACATTCTCCCGTGCAACTCGGCTGCTAGTCCTCCTTTCATACAGAATGTTAAGGTCCTAGCTCATGTCCAAGGCACCAAAGCCAGCTAAAAAGTCAATAATCGATACCTAAAACTTGAATTGGACTACTTCTTACCGGTTATTACATCAACTTAGAAGCTTCATCTGTGTTCTACTGTGGTGATTTTAGTGTCTCCAGATCCCGCAGCACATGGCATAGCTTTGCAGACGATAAGTACAACCGATTCAGAGAGAAGAGCGGCCAATGTGACGATCTGGCTTTAAGTCGATTCGATAACAAATGACGAAAACGGACGGATTTCTCAGGTTTTTACTACATATGAACACTTTTCACATTCTCCCGTGCAAATCGGCTGCTAGTCCTCCTTTCATGCAGAATGTTAAGGTCCTACCTCATGTCCAAGGCACCAAAGCCAGCTAAAAAGTCAATAATCGATACCTAAAATTGAATTGTACTACTTCTTCCTGGCTATTACATCAACTTAGAAGCTTCATCTGTGTTCTACTATGGTGCTTTTAGTGTCTCAGCATACCGCAGCACGCGAAATAGTTTTGCAGACGATAAGTACAACCGTTTCAGAGAGAAGAGCGGCCAATGTGACGATCTGGCTTTAAGTCGATTCGATAACAAATGACGAAAACGGACCGATTTCTCAGGTTTTTACTACATATGAACTCTTTTCATATTCTCCCGTGCAACTCGGCTGCTAGTCCTCCTGTCGTGCAGAATCTTAAGGTCCTAGCTCATGTCCAAGGCACCAAAGCCAGCTAAAAAGTCCATAATCAATACCTAAAACTTGAATTTTACTACTTCTTACTGGATATTACATCAACTTAGAAGCTTCATCTGTGTTCTACTGTGGTGATTTTAGTGTCTCCGCATACCGCTGCACGTGACATAGCTTTGCAGACGATAAGTACAACCGATTCAGAGAGAAGAGCGGCCAATGTGACGATCTGGCTTTAAGTCGATTCGATAACAAATGACGAAAACGGACGTATTTCTCAGGTTTTTACTACATTTGAACACTTTTCACATTTCCCGTGCAACTGGACTGCTAGTCCTCCTTTCATGCAGAATCTTAAGGTCCTAGCTCATGTCCAAGGCACCAAAGCCAGCTAAAAAGTCAATAATCGATACCTAAAACTTCAATTGTACTACTTCTTACTGGCTATTACATCAACTTAGAAGCTTCATCTGTGTTCTACTATGGTGCTTTTAGTGTCTCCGCATATCGCCGCACGCGACATAGCTTTGTAGACGATAAGTACAACCGTTTCAGAGAGAAGACCGGCCAATGTGACGATCTGGCTTTAAGTCGATTCGATAACAAATGACGAAAGCGGACGGATTTCTCAGGTTTTTACTACTTATGAACACTTTTCTCATTCTCCCGTGCAACTCGGCTGCTAGTCCTCCTTCATGCAAAATCTTAAGTTCCTAGCTCGTGTCCAAGGCACCAAAGAAGGGTAAAAAGTCAATAACCGATACCTAAAACTTTAATTGTACTACTTCTTACTGGGTATTACATCAACTTAGAAGCTTCATCTGTGTTCTACTACGGTGCATTCAGTGTGTCCGCATACCGCAGCACGCGGCATAGCTTTGCAGACGATAAGTACAACTTTTTCAGAGAGAAGAGCGGCCAATGTGACGATCTGGCTTTAAGTCGATTCGATATCAAATGACGAAAACGGACGGATGTCTAGGTTTTTACCACATATGAACGCTTTTCATATTCTCATGTCCAACTCGGCTGCTAATCCTCCTTTCATGCAGAATCTTAAGGACCTAGCTCATGTCCAAGGCACCAAAGGCAGCTAAAAAGTCAATAATCGATACCTAAAACTTGAATTGTACTACTTCTTACTGGCTATTACATCAACTTAGAAGCTTCATCTGTGTTCTACTACGGTGCTTTTAGTTCCTCCGCATACCGCAGCACGCGACATAGTTTTACAGACGATTAGTACAACCGTTTCAGAGAGAAGAGCGGCCAATGTGACGATCTGGCTTTAAGTCGATTCGATAACAAATGACGAAAACGGACGGATGTCTCAGGTTTTTACTACATATGAACAGTTTACACATTCTCCCGTGCAACTCGGCTGCTAGTCCTCCTTTCATGCTGAATCATAAGGTCCTAGCTCATGTCCAAAGCACCAAAGCCTGCTAAAGATCAATATTCAATACCTAAAACTTGAATTGTACTACTTCTTACTTGATATTACATCAACTTAGAAGCTTCATCTTTGTTCTACTGTGGTGATTTTAGTGTCTCCGCATATCGCAGCACGTGACATAGCTTTGCAGGCGATAAGTACAACCGACTCAGAGAGAATAGCGGCCAATGTGACGATCTGGCTTTAAGTCGATTCGATAACAAATGACGAAAACGGACGGATTTCTCAGGTTTTTACTATATATGAACACTTTACACATTCTCCCGTGCAACTCGGCTGCTAGTCCCCCTATCATGCAGAATGTCAAGGTCCTAGCTCATGTCCAAGGCACCAAAGCCAGCTAAAAAGTCAATAATCGATACCGAAACCTTGAATTGTACTACGTCTTACTGGGTATTACATCAACTTAGAAGCTTCATCTGTGTTCTACTACGGTGCTTTTAGTGTCTCCGCATACCGCAGCACGCGACATAGCTTTGCAGACGAAAAGTACAAGCGTTTCAGAGAGAAGATCGGAAAATGTGACGATCTGGCTTTAAGTCGATTCGATAACAAATGACGAAAACGGACGTATTTCTCAGGTTTTTACTACATTTGAAGACTTTTCACATCCTCCCGTGCAACTCGGCTGCTAGTCCTCCTTTCATGCAGAATCTTAAGGTCCTAGCTCGTGTCCAAGGCACCAAAGAAGGGTAAAATGTCAATAACCGATAGCTAAAACTTGAATTGTACTAGTTTTTACTGGCTATTACATCAACTTAGAAGCTTGATCTATTTTCTACTATGGTGCTTTTAGTGTCTCCGCATACCGCAGCACGCGACATAGCATTGCAATCGATAAGTACAACCGTTTCAGAGAGAATAGCGGCCAATGTGACGATCTGGCTTTAAGTCGATTCGATAACAAATGACGAAAATGGAAGGATTTCTCGGGTTTTTACTACATATGAACACTTTTCACATTCTCCAGTGCAACTCGGCTGCTAGTCCTCCTTCATGCAAAATCTTAAGTTCCCGGCTAATGTCCAAGGCACAAAATCCAGCTAAAAATTCAATATTCAATACCTAAAACTCGAATTGTATTACTTCTTACTGGCTATTACATCAACTTAGAAGCTTGATCTGTGTTCTACTATGGTGCTTTTAGTGTCTCAGCATACCGCAGCACGCGACATAGCTTTGCAGACGATAAGTACAAGTGTTTCAGAGAGAAGAGCGGCCAATGTGACGATCTGGCTTTAAGTCGATTCGATAACAAATGACGAAAACGGACGGATTTCTCAGGTTTTTACTACATTTGAACACTTTTCACATTCTCCCGTGCAACTCGGCTGCTAGTCCTCCTTCCATGCTGAATATTAAGGTCCTAGCTCATGTCCAAGGCACAAAATCCAGCAAAAAATTCAATATTCAATACCTAAAACTCGAATTTTACTACTTCTTACTGGCTATTACATCAACTTAGAAGCTTGATCTGTGTTCTACTATGGTGCTTTTAGTGTCTCAGCATACCGCAGCACGCGACATAGCTTTGCAGACGATAAGTACAAGTGTTTCAGAGAGAAGAGCGGCCAATGTGACGATCTGGCTTTAAGTCGATTCGATAACAAATGACGTAAATGGACGGATTTCTCAGGTTATAACTACATATGAACACTTTTCACATTCTCCCGTGCAACTCGGCTGCTAGTCCTCCTTTCATGCAGAATGTTAAGGTCCTAGCTCGTGTCCAAGGCACCAAAGCCAGCTAAAAAGTCAATAATCGATACCTAAAACTTGAATTGTACTATATCTTACTGGCTATTACATCAACTTAGAAGCTTCATCTATGTTCTACTATGGTGCTTTTACTGTCTCCGCATACCGCAGCACGCGACATAGCTTTGCAGACGAGAAGTACAACCGTTTCAGAGAGAAGAGCGGCCAATGTGACGATCTGGCTTTAAGTCCATTCGATAACAAATGACGAAAACGGACGGATTTCTCAGGCTTTTACTACATATGAACACTTTTCACATTCTCCCGTGCAACTCGGCTGCTACTCCTCCTTCATGCAAAATCTAAATTTCCTAGCTCATGTCCAAGGCACCAAAGAAGGGTAAAAAGTCAATAACCGATCCCTAAAACTTTATTTCTACTACTTCTTACTAGCTATTACATCAACTTAGAAGCTTCATCTGTGCTCTACTATAGTGCTTTTAGTGTGTCCGCATACCGCAGCACGCGACATAGCTTTGCAGACGATAAGTACAACCGTTTTAGAGAGAAGAGCGGCCAATGTGACGATCTGGCTTTAAGTCGGTTCCATACCAAATGACGTAAATGGACCGATTTTCAGGTTTTTACTACATATGAAAACTTTTCACATTCTCCCGTGCAAATCGGCTGCTAGTCCTCCTTTCATGCAGAATCTTAAGGTCCTAGCTCATGTCCAAGGCACCAAAGCCAGCTAAAAAGTCAATATTCAATACCTAAAACTTGAATTGTACTACTTTTTACTGGCTATTACATCAACTTAGAAGCTTCATCTGTGTTCTACTATGGTGCTTTTAGTGTCTCAGCATACCGCAGCACGTCACATAGCCTTACAGACGATAAGTACAACCGTTTCAGAGAGAAGAGCGGCCAATGTGACGATCTGGCTTTAAGTCGATTCGATAACAAATGACGAAAACGGACGGATTTCCATGGTTTTTACTACATATGAACACTTTTCACATTCTCCCGTGCAACTCGGCTGCTAGTCCTCCTTTCATGCAGAATCTTAAGGTCCTAGCTCATGTCCAAGGCACCAAAGCCAGCTAAAAATTCAATATTGAATACCTAAAACTTGAATTGTACTACTTCATACTGGCTATTACATCAACTTAGAAGCTTCATCTGTGTTCTACTATGGTGCTTTTAGTGTCTCCGCATACCGCAGCACGCGACATAGCATTGCAATCAATAAGTACAACCGTTTCAGAGAGAAGAGCGGCCAATGTGACGATCTGGCTTTAAGTCGATTCGATAACAAATGACGAAAATGGAAGGATTTCTCGGGTTTTTACTACATATGAACTCTTTTCACATTCTCCAGTGCAACTCGGCTGCTAGTCCTCCTTCATGCAAAATCTTAAGTTCCCGGCTAATGTCCAAGGCACAAAATCCAGCTAAAAATTCAATATTCAATACCTAAAACTCGAATTGTATTACTTCTTACTGGCTATTACATCAACTTAGAAGCTTCATCTGTGTTCTACTATGGTGCTTTTAGTGTCTCAGCATACCGCAGCACGCGACATAGCTTTGCAGACGATAAGTACAAGTGTTTCAGAGAGAAGAGCGGCCAATGTGACGATCTGGTTTTAAGTCGATTCGATAACAAATGACGAAAACGGACGGATTTCTCAGGTTTTTACTACATTTGAACACTTTTCACATTCTCCCGTGCAACTCGGCTGCTAGTCCTCCTTTCATGCTGAATATTAAGGTACTAGCTCATGTCCAAGGCACAAAATCCATCAAAAAATTCAATATTCAATACCTAAAACTCGAATTTTACTACTTCTTACTGGCTATTACATCAACTTAGAAGCTTGATCTGTGTTCTACTATGGTGCTTTTAGTGTCTCAGCATACCGCAGCACGCGACATAGCTTTGCAGACGATAAGTACAAGTGTTTCAGAGAGAAGAGCGGCCAATGTGACGATATGGCTTTAAGTCGATTCGATAACAAATGACGAAAATGGACGGATTTCTCAGGTTTTTACTACATTTGAACACTTTTCACATTCTCCCGTGCAACTCGGCTGCTAGTCCTCCTTCATGCAAAATCTTAAGTTCCTAGCTCGTGTCCAAGGCACCAAAGAAGGGTAAAAAGTCAATAACCGATACCAAAAACTTTAATTGTACTACTTCTTACTGGGTATTACATCAACTTAGAAGCTTCATCTGTGTTCTACGATGGTGCTTTTAGTGTCTCCGCATACCGCAGCACGAGATATAGCTTTGCAGACGATAAATGTAACCGTTTCAGACAGAAGTGCGGCTAATGTGACGATCTGGATTTATGTCGATTCGATAACAAATGAGGAAAACGGACGGATTTCTCAGGTTATAACTACATATGAACACTTTTCACATTCTCCCGTGCAACTCGGCTGCTAGTCCTCCTTTCATGCAGAATGTTAAGGTCCTAGCTCGTGTCCAAGGCACAAAAGCCAGCTAAAACGTCAATAATCGATACCTAAAACTTTAATTGTACTACTTCTTACTGGATATTACATCAACTTAGAAGACTCATCTGTGTTCTATTACCGTGATTTTAGTGTCTCCGCACACCGCCGCACGCGACATTGCTTTGTAGACGATAAGTACAACCGTTTCAGAGAGATGAGCGGCCAATGTGACGATCTGGCTTTAAGTCGGTTCGATAACAAAAGACGAAAACGGACCAATTTCTCAGGTTTTTACTACATATGAACACTTTTCACATTCTCCCGTGCAACTCGGCAGCTAGTCCTCCTTTCATGCAGAATGTTAAGGTCCTAGCTCAAGTCCAAGGCACCAAAGCCACCTAAAATGTAAATAATCGATACCTAAAACTTGAATTGTACTATATCTTACTGGCTATTACATCAACTTAGAAGCTTCATCTGTGTTCTACTATGGTGCTTTTACTGTCTCCGCATACCGCAGCACGCGACATAGCTTTGCAGACGAGAAGTACAACCGTTTCAGAGAGAAGAGCGGCCAATGTGACGATCTGGCTTTAAGTCGATTCGAATACAAATGACGAAAACGGACGGATTTCTCAGGCTTTTAGTACATATGAACACTTTTCACATTCTCCCGTGCAACTCGGCTGCTACTCCTCCTTCATGCAAAATCTAAATTTCCTAGCTCATGTCCAAGGCACCAAAGAAGGGTAAAAAGTCAATAACCGATCCCTAAAACTTTATTTCTACTATTTCTTACTAGCTATTACATCAACTTAGAAGCTTCATCTGTGTTCTACTATGGTGCTTTTAGTGTGTCCGCATACCGCAGCACGCGACATAGCTTTGCAGACGATAAGTACAACCGTTTCAGAGAGAAGAGCGTCCAATGTGACGATCTGGCTTTAAGTCGATAAGATAACAAATGACGAAAACGGACGGATGTCTCAGGTTTTTACTACATATGAAAACTTTTCACATTCTCCTGTGCAACTCCGCTGCTAATCCTCCTTTCATGCAGAATCTTAAGGTCCTAGCTCATGTCCAAGGCACCAAAGCCAGCTAAAAAGTCAATATTCGATACCTAAAACTTGAATTGTACTACTTCTTACTGGCTATTACATCAACTTAGAAGCTTCATCTGTGTTCTACTATGGTGATTTTAGTGTCTCCGCATACCGCAGCACGCGACATAGCTTTGCAGACGATAAGTACAACCGTTTCAGAGAGAAGAGCGGCCAATGTGACGATCTGGCTTTAAGTCGATTCGATGACAAATGACGAAAACGGACGGATTTCTCGGGTTTTTACTACATGTGAAGACTTTTCACATTCTCCCGTGCAAATCGGCTGCTAGTCCTCCTTTCATGCAGAATGTTAAGGTCCTAGCTCATGTCCGAGGCACCAAAGTCAGCTAAAAAGTCAGTAATTGATACCTAAAACTTGAATTGTACTACTTCTTACTGGCTATTACATCAACTTAGAAGCTTCATCTGTGTTCTACTATGGTGATTTTAGTGTCTCCGCATACCGCAGCACGCGACATAGCTTTGCAGACGATAAGTACAACCGTTTCAGAGAGAAGAGCGGCCAATGTGACGATCTGGCTTTAAGTCGATTCGATAACAAATGACGAAAAAGGACGGATTTCTCAGGTTTTTACTACATATGAAAACTTTTCACATTCTCCCGTGCAACTCGGCTGCTAGTCCTCCTTTCATGCAGAATCTTAAGGTCCTAGCTCATGTCCAAGGCACCAAAGCCAGCTAAAAAGTCAACATTCAATACCTAAAACTTGAATTGTACTACTTCTTACTGGCTATTACACCAACTTAGAAGCTTCATCTGTGTTCTACTATGGTGCTTTTAGTGTCTCAGCATACCGCAGCACGTGACATAGCCTTACAGACGATAAGTACAACCGTTTCAGAGAGAAGAGCGGCCAATGTGGCGATCTGGCTTTAAGTCGATTCGATAACAATTGACGAAAACGGACGGATTTCTCAGGTTTTTACTACATATGAACACTTTTCACATTCTCCCGTGCAACTCGGCTGCTAGTCCTCCTTTCATGCAGAATCTTAAGGTCCTAGCTCATGTCCAAGGCACCAATGCCAGCTAAAAAGTCAATAATCGATACCTAAAACTTGAATTGTACTATATCTTACTGGCTATTACATCAACTTAGAAGCTTCATCTGTGTTCTACTATGGTACTTTTACTGTCTCCGCATACCGCAGCACGCGACATAGCTTTGCAGACGATAAGTACAACCGTTTCAGAGAGAAGAGCGTCCAATGTGACGATCTGGCTTTAAGTCGATAAGATAACAAATGACGAAAACGGACGGATGTCTCAGGTTTTTACTACATATGAAAACTTTTCACATTCTCCTGTGCAACTCCGCTGCTAATCCTCCTTTCATGCAGAATCTTAAGGTCCTAGCTCATGTCCAAGGCACCAAAGCCAGCTAAAAAGTCAATATTCGATACCTAAAACTTAAATTGTACTACTTCTTACTGGCTATTACATCAACTTAGAAGCTTCATCTGTGTTCTACTATGGTGATTTTAGTGTCTCCGCATACCGCAGCACGCGACATAGCTTTGCAGACGATAAGTACAACCGTTTCAGAGAGAAGAGCGGCCAATGTGACGATCTGGCTTTAAGTCGATTCGATAACAAATGACGAAAACGGACGGATTTCTCAGGTATTTTTTTACATATGAACACTTTTCACATTCGCCTGGGCAACTCGGCTGCTAGTCCTCCTTTCATGCAGAATCTTAACGTCCTAGCTCATGTCCAAGGCACCAAAGCCAGCTAAAAAGTCAATATTCAATACCTAAAACTTGAATTGTACTACTTCTTACTGGCTATTACATCAACTTAGAAGCTTCATCTGTGTTCTACTATGGTGCTTTTAGTGTCTCAGGATACCGCAGCACGCGACATAGCTTTGCAGAGGATAAGTACAAGTGTTTCAGAGAGAAGAGCGACCAATGTGACGATCTGGCTTTAAGTTGATTCGTTAACAAATGAGGAAAATGGACGGATTTCTCAGGTTTTGACTACATATGAACACTTTTCACATTCTCCCGTGCTACTCGGCTGCTAGTCCTCCTTTCTTGCAGAATATTAAGGTCCTAGCTCATGTCCAAGGCACCAAAGCCAGCTAAAAATTCAATATTCAATACCTAAAACTTGAATTGTACTACTTCTTACTGGCTATTACATAACTTAGAAGCTTGATCTGTGTTCTACTATGGTGCTTTTAGTGTCTCAGCATACCGCAGCACGCGTCATAGCTTTGCAGACGATAAGTACCACCGTTTCAGAGAGAAGAGCGGCCAATGTGACGATCTGGCTTTAAGTCGATTCGATGACAAATGACGAAAACGGACGGATTTCTCGGGTTTTTACTACATGTGAAGACTTTTCACATTCTCCCGTGCAAATCGGCTGCTAGTCCTCCTTTCATGCAGAATGTTAAGGTCCTAGCTCATGTCCGAGGCACCAAAGTCAGCTAAAAAGTCAGTAATTGATACCTAAAACTTGAATTCTACTACTTCTTACTGGCTATTACATCAACTTAGAAGCTTCATCTGTGTTCTACTATGGTGATTTTAGTGTCTCCGCATACCGCAGCACGCGACATAGCTTTGCAGACGATAAGTACAACCGTTTCAGAGAGAAGAGCGGCCAAAGTGACGATCTGGCTTTAAGTCGATTCGATAACAAATGACGAAAAAGGACGGATTTCTCAGGTTTTTACTACATATGAACACTTTTCACATTCTCCCGTGCAACACGGCTGCTAGTCCTCCTTTCATGCAGAATCTTTAGGTCCTAGCTCATGTCCAAGGCACCAATGCCAGCTAAAAAGTCAATAATCGATACCTAAAACTTGAATTGTACTACTTCTTACTGGCTATTACATCAACATAGAAGCTTCATCTGTGTTCTACTATGGAGCTTTTACTGTCTCCACATACCGCAGCACGCGACATAGCTTTGCAGACGATAAGTACAACCGTTTCAGAGAGAAGAGCGGCCAATGTGACGATCTGGCTTTAAGTCGATAAGATAACAAATGACGAAAACGGACGGATGTCTCAGGTTTTTACTACATATGAAAACTTTTCACATTCTCCCGTGCAACTCCGCTGCTAATCCTCCTTTTATGCAGAATATTAAGGTCCTAGCTCATGTCCAAGGCACCAAAGCCAGCTAAAAAGTCAATATTCGATACCTAAAACTTGAATTGTACTACTTCTTACTGGCTATTACATCAACTTAGAAGCTTCATCTGTGTTCTACTATGGTGATTTTAGTGTCTCCGCATACCGCAGCACGCGACATAGCTTTACAGACGATAAGTACAACCGTTTCAGAGAGAAGAGCGGCCAATGTGACGCTCTGGCTTTAAGTCGATTCGATAACAAATGACGAAAACGGACGGATTTCTCAGGTATTTTTTTACATATGAACACTTTTCACACTCTCCTGGGCAACTCGGCTGCTAGTCCTCCTTTCATGCAGAATCTTAACGTCCTAGCTCATGTCCAAGGCACCAAAGCCAGCTAAAAATTCAATATTGAATACCTAAAACTTGAATTGTACTACTTCTTACTGGCTATTACATCAACTTAGAAGCTTCATCTGTGTTCTACTATGGTGCTTTTAGTGTCTCCGCATACCGCAGCACGCGACATAGCTTTGCAATCGATAAGTACAACCGTTTCAGAGAGAAGAGCGGCCAATGTGACGATCTGGCTTTAAGTCGATTCGATAACAAATGACGAAAACGGACGTATTTCTCAGGTTTTTACTACATTTGAAGACTTTTCACATTCTCCCGTGCAACTCGGCTGCTAGTCCTCCTTTCATGCAGAATATTAAGGTCCTAGCTCATGTCCAAGGCACCAAAGCCAGCTAAAAATTCAATATTCAATACCTAAAACTTGAATTGTACTACTTCTTAATGGCTATTACATCAAATTAGAAGCTTGATCTGTGTTCTACTATAGTGCTTTTAGTGTCTCAGCATACCGCAGCACGCGTCATAGCTTTGCAGACGATAAGTACCACCGTTTCAGAGAGAAGAGCGTCCAATGTGACGATCTGGCTTTAAGTCGATTCGATAACAAATGACGAAAACGGACGGGTGTCTCAGGTTTTTACTACATATGAACACTTTTCACATTCTCCCGTGCAACTCCGCTTCTAATCCTCCGTTCATGCAGAATCCTAAGGTCCTATCTCATGTCCAAGGCACCAAAGATAGCTAAAAAGTCAATAATCGATACCTAAAACTTGAATTGTACTACTTCTTACTGGCTATTACATCAACTTAGAAGCTTGATCTGTGTTCTACTATGGTGCTTTTAGTGTCTCCGCATACCGCAGCACGCGACATAGCTTTGCAGACCAAAAGTACAACCGTTTCAGAGAGAACAGCGGCCAATGTGACGATCTGGCTTTAAGTCGATTTGATGACAAATGACGAAAACGGACGGATTTCTCGGGTTTTTACTACATGTGAAGACTTTTCACATTCTCCCGTGCAAATCGGCTGCTAGTCCTCCTTTCATGCAGAATGTTAAGGTCCTAGCTCATGTCCAAAGCACCAAAGTCAGCTAAAAAGTCAGTAATTGATACCTAAAACTTGAATTGTACTACTTCTTACTGGCTATTACATCAACTTAGAAGCTTCATCTGTGTTCTACAATGGTGATTTTAGTGTCTCCGCATACCGCAGCACGCGACATAGCTTTGCAGACGATAAGTACAACCATTTCAGAGAGAAGAGCGGCCAATGTGACGATCTGGCTTTAAGTCGATTCGATAACAAATGACGAAAACGGACGGATTTCTCAGGTTTTTACTACATATGAACACTTTTCACATTCTCCCGTGCAACACGGCTGCTAGTCCTCCTTTCATGCAGAATCTTTAGGTCCTAGCTCATGTCCAAGGCACCAATGCCAGCTAAAAAGTCAATAATCGATACCTAAAACTTGAATTGTACTATATCTTACTGGCTATTACATCAACTTAGAAGCTTCATCTGTGTTCTACTATGGTGCTTTTACTGTCTCCGCATACCGCAGCACGCGACATACTTTGCAGACGATGAGTACAACCGTTTCAGAGAGAATAGCGGCAATTGTGACGATCTGGCTTTAAGTCGATTCGATAACAAATGACGAAAACGGACGGATGTCACAGGTTTTTACTACATATGAACACTTTTCACATTCTCCCGTGCAACTCCGCTGCTAATCCTCCTTTCATGCACAATCTTAAGGTCCTAGCTCATGTCCAAGGCACCAAAGCCTGCTAAAAAGTCAATAATCGATACCTAAAACTTGAATTGTACTACTTCTTACTGGCTATTACATCAACTTAGAAGCTTCATCTGTGTTGTACTATGGTGCTTTTAGTGTTTCCGCATACCGCAGCACGCGACATAGCTTTGCTGACGATATGTACAAATTTTTCAGAGAGAAGAGCGGCCAATGTGACGATCTGGCTTGAAATCGATTCGATAACAAATGACGAAAACGGACGGATTTCTCAGGTTTTTACTACATATGAACACTTTTCACATTCTCCCGTTCACCTCGGCTGCTAGTCCTCCTGTCATGCAGAATCTTAAGGTCGTAGCTCATGTCCAAGGCACCAAAGCCAGCTAAAAAGTCAATAATCGATACCTAAAACTTGAATTGTACTACTTCTTACTGGCTATTACATCAACTTAGCAGCTTCATCTGTGTTCTACTATGGTGCTTTTAGTGTCTCCGCATACCGCAGCACGCGACATAGCTTTGCAGACGATAAGTACAAGCGTTTCAGAGATAAGAGCGGCCAATGTGACGATCTGGCTTTAAGTCGATTCGATAACAAATGACGAAAACGGACGGATGTCTCAGGTTTTTACTACATATGAACACTTTTCACATTCTCAAGTGCAACTAGGCTGCTAGTCCTCCTTTCATGCAGAATTTTAAGGTCCTAGCTCATGTCCAAGGCACCAAAGCCAGCTAAAAAGTCAATAATCGATACCTAAAACTTGAATTGTACTACTTCTTACTGGCTATTACATCAAATTAGAAGGTTCATCTGTGTTCTACTATGGTGATTTTAGTGTCTCAGCATACCGCAGCACGCGACATAGCTTTGCAGACGATAAGTACAACCGTTTCAGAGAGAAAAGCGGCCAATGAGACGATCTGGCTTTAAGTCGATTCGATAACAAATGACGAAAACGGACGGATTTCTCAGGTTTTTACTACATATGAACACTTTTCACATTCTCCAGTGCAACAGGGCTGCTAGTCCTCCTTTCATGCAGAATCTTAAGGTCCTAGCTCATGTCCAAGGCACCAAAGCCAGCTAAAAATTCAATATTGAATACCTAAAACTTGAATTGTACTACTTCTTAAAGGAAATTACATCAACTTAGAAGCTTCATCTGTGTTCTACTATGGTGCTCATAGTGTCTCAGCATACCGCAGCACGCGACATAGCTTTGCAAACGATAAGTACAACCGTTTCAGAGAGAAGAGCGGCCAATGTGACGATCTAGCTTTAAGTTGATTCGATAACAAATGACGAAAACGGACGGATTTCTCAGGTTTTTACTACATATGAACACTTTTCATATTCTCCCGTGCAACTCCGCTGCTAATCCTCCTTTCATGCAGAATCTTAAGGGCCTAGCTCATGTCCAAGGCACCAAAGATAGCTAAAAAGTCAATAATCGATCCCTGAAACTTGAATTGTACTACTTCTTACTGGCTATTACATCAACTTAGAAGCTTCATCTGTGTTCTACTATGGTGATTTTTCTGTCTCCGCATACCGCAGCACGCGACGTACCTTTGCAGACGATAAGTACAACCGTTTCAGAGATAAGAGCGGCCAATGTGACGATCTGGCTTTAAGTCGATTCGATAACAAATGACGAAAACGGACGGATTTCTCGGGTTTTTACTACATGTGAAGACTTTTCACATTCTCCCGTGCAAATCGGCAGCTAGTCCTCCTTTCATGCAGAATGTTAAGGTCCTAGCTCATGTCCAAGGCACCAAAGTCAGCTAAAAAGTCAGTAATTGATACCTAAAACTTGAATTGTACCACTTCTTCCTTTCTATTACATCAACTTAGAAGCTTCATCTGTGTTCTACTATGGTGCTCATAGTGTCTCAGCATACCGCAGCACGCGACATAGCTTTGCAGGCGATAAGTACAACCGTTTCAGAGAGAAGAGCGGCCAATGTGACGATCTGGCTTTAAGTTGATTCGATAACAAATGACGAAAACGGACGGATTTCTCAGGTTTTTACTACATATGAACACTTTTCACATTCTCCCGTGCAACTCCGCTGCTAATCCTCCGTTCATGCAGAATCTTAAGGTCCTAGCTCATGTCCAAGGCACCAAAGCCAGCTAAAACGTCAATAATCGATAACTAAAACTTGTATTGTACTACTTCTTACTGGCTATTACATCAACTTAGAAGTTTCATCTGTGTTCTACTATGGTGCTTTTAGTGTCTCCGCATACCGCAGCACGCGACATAGCTTTGCAATCGTTAAGTACAACCGTTTCAGAGAGAAGAGCGTCCAATGTGACGATCTGGCTTTAAGTCGATTCGATAACAAATGACGAAAACGGACGGATTTCTCAGGTTTTTACTACATATGAACACTTTTCACATTCTCCCGTGCAAATCGGCTGCTATTCCTATTTTCATGCAGAATGTGAAGGTCCTAGCTCATGTCCAAGGCACCAAAGATAGCTAAAAAGTCAATAATCGATACCTAAAACTTGAATTGTACTACTTCTTACTGGCTATTACATCAACTTAGAAGCTTGATCTGTGTTCTACTATGGTGCTTTTAGTGTCTCCGCATACCGCAGCACGCGACATAGCTTTGCAGACCAAAAGTACAACCGTTTCAGAGAGAACAGCGGCCAATGTGACGATCTGGCTTTAAGTCGATTTGATGACAAATGACGAAAACGGACGGATTTCTCGGGTTTTTACTACATGTGAAGACTTTTCACATTCTCCCGTGCAAATCGGCTGCTAGTCCTCCTTTCATGCAGAATGTTAAGGTCCTAGCTCATGTCCAAAGCACCAAAGTCAGCTAAAAAGTCAGTAATTGATACCTAAAACTTGAATTGTACTACTTCTTACTGGCTATTACATCAACTTAGAAGCTTCATCTGTGTTCTACAATGGTGATTTTAGTGTCTCCGCATACCGCAGCACGCGACATAGCTTTGCAGACGATAAGTACAACCATTTCAGAGAGAAGAGCGGCCAATGTGACGATCTGGCTTTAAGTCGATTCGATAACAAATGACGAAAACGGACGGATTTCTCAGGTTTTTACTACATATGAACACTTTTCACATTCTCCCGTGCAACACGGCTGCTAGTCCTCCTTTCATGCAGAATCTTTAGGTCCTAGCTCATGTCCAAGGCACCAATGCCAGCTAAAAAGTCAATAATCGATACCTAAAACTTGAATTGTACTATATCTTACTGGCTATTACATCAACTTAGAAGCTTCATCTGTGTTCTACTATGGTGCTTTTACTGTCTCCGCATACCGCAGCACGCGACATACTTTGCAGACGATGAGTACAACCGTTTCAGAGAGAATAGCGGCAATTGTGACGATCTGGCTTTAAGTCGATTCGATAACAAATGACGAAAACGGACGGATGTCACAGGTTTTTACTACATATGAACACTTTTCACATTCTCCCGTGCAACTCCGCTGCTAATCCTCCTTTCATGCACAATCTTAAGGTCCTAGCTCATGTCCAAGGCACCAAAGCCTGCTAAAAAGTCAATAATCGATACCTAAAACTTGAATTGTACTACTTCTTACTGGCTATTACATCAACTTAGAAGCTTCATCTGTGTTGTACTATGGTGCTTTTAGTGTTTCCGCATACCGCAGCACGCGACATAGCTTTGCTGACGATATGTACAAATTTTTCAGAGAGAAGAGCGGCCAATGTGACGATCTGGCTTGAAATCGATTCGATAACAAATGACGAAAACGGACGGATTTCTCAGGTTTTTACTACATATGAACACTTTTCACATTCTCCCGTTCACCTCGGCTGCTAGTCCTCCTGTCATGCAGAATCTTAAGGTCGTAGCTCATGTCCAAGGCACCAAAGCCAGCTAAAAAGTCAATAATCGATACCTAAAACTTGAATTGTACTACTTCTTACTGGCTATTACATCAACTTAGCAGCTTCATCTGTGTTCTACTATGGTGCTTTTAGTGTCTCCGCATACCGCAGCACGCGACATAGCTTTGCAGACGATAAGTACAAGCGTTTCAGAGATAAGAGCGGCCAATGTGACGATCTGGCTTTAAGTCGATTCGATAACAAATGACGAAAACGGACGGATGTCTCAGGTTTTTACTACATATGAACACTTTTCACATTCTCAAGTGCAACTAGGCTGCTAGTCCTCCTTTCATGCAGAATTTTAAGGTCCTAGCTCATGTCCAAGGCACCAAAGCCAGCTAAAAAGTCAATAATCGATACCTAAAACTTGAATTGTACTACTTCTTACTGGCTATTACATCAAATTAGAAGGTTCATCTGTGTTCTACTATGGTGATTTTAGTGTCTCAGCATACCGCAGCACGCGACATAGCTTTGCAGACGATAAGTACAACCGTTTCAGAGAGAAAAGCGGCCAATGAGACGATCTGGCTTTAAGTCGATTCGATAACAAATGACGAAAACGGACGGATTTCTCAGGTTTTTACTACATATGAACACTTTTCACATTCTCCAGTGCAACAGGGCTGCTAGTCCTCCTTTCATGCAGAATCTTAAGGTCCTAGCTCATGTCCAAGGCACCAAAGCCAGCTAAAAATTCAATATTGAATACCTAAAACTTGAATTGTACTACTTCTTAAAGGAAATTACATCAACTTAGAAGCTTCATCTGTGTTCTACTATGGTGCTCATAGTGTCTCAGCATACCGCAGCACGCGACATAGCTTTGCAAACGATAAGTACAACCGTTTCAGAGAGAAGAGCGGCCAATGTGACGATCTAGCTTTAAGTTGATTCGATAACAAATGACGAAAACGGACGGATTTCTCAGGTTTTTACTACATATGAACACTTTTCATATTCTCCCGTGCAACTCCGCTGCTAAACCTCCTTTCATGCAGAATCTTAAGGGCCTAGCTCATGTCCAAGGCACCAAAGATAGCTAAAAAGTCAATAATCGATCCCTGAAACTTGAATTGTACTACTTCTTACTGGCTATTACATCAACTTAGAAGCTTCATCTGTGTTCTACTATGGTGATTTTTCTGTCTCCGCATACCGCAGCACGCGACGTACCTTTGCAGACGATAAGTACAACCGTTTCAGAGATAAGAGCGGCCAATGTGACGATCTGGCTTTAAGTCGATTCGATAACAAATGACGAAAACGGACGGATTTCTCGGGTTTTTACTACATGTGAAGACTTTTCACATTCTCCCGTGCAAATCGGCAGCTAGTCCTCCTTTCATGCAGAATGTTAAGGTCCTAGCTCATGTCCAAGGCACCAAAGTCAGCTAAAAAGTCAATAATCGATACCTAAAACTTAAATTGTACTACTTCTTCCTGGCTATTACATCAACATAGAAGCTTCATCTGTGTTCTACTATGGTGCTTTTAGTGTATCAGCATACCGTAGCACGCGACATAGCTTTGCAGACGATAAGTACAAGTGTTTCGGAGAGAAGAACGGCCAATGTGACGATCTGGCTTTAAGTCGATTCGATAACAAATGACGATCACGGACGGATTTCTCAGGTTTTTACTAAATATGAACACTTTTCACATTCTCCCGTGCAACTCCGCTGCTAATCCTCCGTTCATGCAGAATCTTAAGGTCCTAGCTCATGTCCAAGGCACCAAAGCCAGCTAAAACTTCAATAATCGATAACTAAAACTTGTATTGTACTACTTCTTACTGGCTATTACATCAACTTAGAAGCTTCATCTGTGTTCTACTATGGTGCTTTTAGTGTCTCTGCCTACCGCAGCACGCGACATAGCTTTGCAATAAATAAGTACAACCGTTTCAGAGAGAAGAGCGGCAAATGTGACGATCTGGCTTTAAGTCGATTCGATAACAAATGACGAAAACGGACGGATGTCTCAGGTTTTAACAACATATGAACACTATTCACATTCTCTCGTGCAACTCTGCTGCTAGTCCTCCTTCATGCAAAATCTTAATTTCCTAGCTGATGTCCAAGGCACCAAAGAAGGGTAAAAAGTCAATAACCGATACCTAAAACTTGAATTGACTACTTCTTACTGGAAATTACATCAACTTAGAAGCTTCATCTGTGTTCTACTATGGTGCTCATAGTGTCTCAGCATACCGCAGCACGCGACATAGCTTTGCAATCGATAAGTACAACCGTTTCAGAGAGAAGAGCGGCCAATGTGACGATCTGGCTTTAAGTCGATTCGATAACAAATGACGAAAACGGACGGATTTCTCAGGTTTTTACTACATATGAACACTTTTCACATTCTCCCGTGCAACAGGGCTGCTAGTCCTCCTTTCATGCAGAATCTTAAGGTCCTAGCTCATGTCCAAGGCACCAAAGCCAGCTAAAAAGTCAATAATCGATACCTAAAACTTGAATTGTACTACTTCTTACTGGCTATTACATCAACTTAGAAGCTTCATCTGTGTTCTACTATGGTGCTTTTAGTGTCTCCGCATACCGCAGCACGCGACATAGCTTTGCAATCGATAAGTACAACCGTTTCAAAGAGAAGAGCGGCCAATGTGACGATCTGGCTTTAAGTCGATTCGATAACAAATGACGAAAAAGGACGGATTTCTCGGGTTTTTACTACATGTCAAGACTTTTCACTTTCTCCCGTGCAAATCGGCTGCTAGTCCTCCTTTCATGCAGAATGTTAAGGTCCTCGCTCATGTCCAAGGCACCAAAGCCAGCTAAAAAGTCAATAATCGATACCTAAAACTTGAATTGTACTACTTCTTACTGGCTATTACATCAACTTAGAAGCTTCATCTGTGTTCTACTATGGTGATTTTAGTGTCTCCGCATACCGCAGTACGCGACATAGCTTTGCAGACGATAAGTACAACCGTTTCAGAGAGAAGAGCGGCCAATGTGACGATCTAGCTTTAAGTTGATTCGATAACAAATGAACGAAAACGGACGGATTTCTCAGGTTTTTACTACATATGAACACTTTTCACATTCTCCCGTGCAACTCCGCTGCTAATCCTCCGTTCATGCAGAATCTTAAGGTCCTAGCTCATGTGCAAGGCACCAAAGATAGCTAAAAAGTCAATAATCGATACCTAAAACTTGAATTGTACTACTTCTTACTGGCTATTACATCAACTTAGAAGCTTCATCTGCGTTCTACTATGGTGCTTTTAGTGTCTCCGCATACCGCAGCACGCGACATAGCTTTGCAGACGATAAGTACAACCGTTTCAGTGAGAAGAGCGGCCAATGTGACGATCAGGCTTTAAGTCGATTCGATAACAAATGACGAAAACGGACGGATTTCTCAGGTTCTTACTACATTTGAACACTTTTCACATTTTCCCGTGCAAATCGGCTGCTAGTCCTCCTTTCATGCAGAATCTTAAGGTCCTAGCTCATGTCCAAGGCACCAAAGCCAGCTAAAAAGTCAATAATCGATAACTAAAACTTGTATTGTACTACTTCTTACTGGCTATTACATCAACTTAGAAGTTTCATCTGTGTTCTACTATGGTGCTCATAGTGTCTCAGCATACCGCAGCACGCGACATAGCTTTGCAGGCGATAAGTACAACCGTTTCAGAGAGAAGAGCGGCCAATGTGACGATCTGGCTTTAAGTTGATTCGATAACAAATGACGAAAACGGACGGATTTCTCAGGTTTTTACTACATGTTAAGACTTTTCACATTCTCCCGTGCAACAGGGCTGCTAGTCCTCCTTTCATGCAGAATCTTAAGGTCCTAGCTCATGTCCAAGGCACCAAAGCCAGCTAAAAATTCAATATTGAATACCTAAAATTTGAATTGTACTACTTCTTACGGGCTATTACATCAACTTAGAAGCTTCATCTGTGTTCTACTATGGTGCTTTTAGTGTCTCCGCATACCGCAGCACGCGACATAGCTTTGCAATCGATAAGTACAACCGTTTCAGAGAGAAGAGCGGCCAATGTGACGATCTGGCTTTAAGTCGATTCGATAACAAATGACGAAAACGGACGGATTTCTCGGGTTTTTACGACATGTTAAGACTTTTCACATTCTCCCGTGCAAATCGGCTGCTAGTCCTCCTTTCATGCAGAATGTTAAGGTCCTCGCTCATGTCCAAGGCACCAAAGCCAGCTAAAAAGTCAATAATCGATACCTAAAACTTGAATTGTACTACTTCTTACTGGATATTACATCAACTTAGAAGCTTCATCTGTGTTCTACTATGGTGATTTTAGTGTCTCCGCATACCGCAGTACGCGACATAGCTTTGCAGACGATAAGTACAACCGTTTCAGAGAGAAGAGCGGCCAATGTGACGATCTGGCGTTAAGTCGATTCGATAACAAATGACGAAAACGGACGGATTTCTCAGGTTTTTACCACATACGAACACTTTTCACATTTTCCCGTGCAACAGGGCTGCTAGTCCTCCTTTCATGCAGAATTTTAAGGGCCTAGGACATGTCCAAGGCACCAAAGCCAGCTTAAAAATCAATATTGAATACCTAAAACTTGAATTGTACTACTTCTTACTGGAAATTACATCAACTTAGAAGCTTCATCTGTGTTCTACTATGGTGCTCATAGTGTCTCAGCATACCGCAGCACGCGACATAGCTTTGCAGACGATAAGTACAACCGTTTCAGAGAGAAGAGCGGCCAATGTGACGATCTAGCTTTAGGTTGATTCGATAACAAATGACGAAAACGGACGGATTTCTCAGGTTTTTACTACATATGAACACTTTTCACATTCTCCCGTGCAACTCCGCTGCTAATCCTCCGTTCATGCAGAATCTTAAGGTCCTAGCTCATGTGCAAGGCACCTAAGATAGCTAAAAAGTCAATAATCGATACCTAAAACTTGAATTGTACTACTTCTTACTGGCTATTACATCAACTTAGAAGCTTCATCTGTGTTCTACTATGGTGCTTTTAGTGTCTCCGCATACCGCAGCACGCGACATAGCTTTGCAGACGATAAGTACAACCGTTTCAGTGAGAAGAGCTACCAATGTGACGATCAGGCTTTAAGTCGATTCGATAACAAATGACGAAAACGGACGGATTTCTCGGGTTTTTACTACATTTGAACACTTTTCACATTTTCCCGTGCAACTCAGCTGCTAGTCCTCCTTTCATGCAGAATCTTAAGGTCCTAGATCATGTCCAAGGCACCAAAGCCAGCTAAAACGTCAATAATCGATAACTAAAACTTGTATTGTACTACTTCTTACTGGCTATTACATCAACTTAGAAGTTTCATCTGTGTTCTACTATGGTGCTTTTAGTGTCTCCGCATACCGCAGCACGCGACATAGCTTTGCAATCGATAAGTACAACCGTTTCAGAGAGAAGAGCGGCCAATGTGACGATCTGGCTTTAAGTCGATTCGATAACAAATGACGAAAACGGACGGATTTCTCAGGTTTTTACTACATATGAACACTTTTCACATGCTCCCGTGCAAATCGGCTGCTATTCCTTTTTTCATGCAGAATGTTAAAGTCCTAGCTCATGTCCAAGGCACCAAAGCCAGCTAAAAGGTCAATAATCGATACCTAAAACTTGAATTGTACTCCTTCTTCCCGGCTATTACATCAACATAGAAGCTTCATCTGTGTTCTACTATGGTGCTTTTAGTGTCTCCGCATACCGCAGCACGCGACATAGTTTTGCAATCGATAAGTACAACCGTTTCAGAAAGAAGAGCGGCCAATGTGACGATCTGGCTTTAAGTCGATTCGATAACAAATGACGAAAACGGACGGATGTCTCAGGTTTTTACTACATATGAACACTATTCACATTCTCCCGTGCAACTCGGCTGCTAGTCCTCCATCATGCAAAATCTTAATTTCCTAGCTCATGTCCAAGGCACCAAAGAAGGGTAAAAAGTCAATAACCGATACCTAAAACTTGAATTGTACTACTTCTTACTGGCTATTACATCAACTTAGAAGCTTCATCTGTGTTCTACTATGGTGCTTTTAGTGTGTCCGCATACCGCAGCACGCGACATAGCTTTGCAGACGATAAGTACAACCGTTTCAGAGAGAAGAGCGGCCAATGTGACGACCTGGCTTGAAGAAGATTCGATAACAAATGACGAAAACGGACGGAATTCTAGGTTTTTACTACATATGAACACTTTTCATATTCTCCCGTGCAACTCCGCTGCTAATCCTCCTCTTCATGCAGAAGCTTAAGGTCCTAGCTCATGTCCAAGGCACCAAAGCCTGCTAAAAAGTCAATAATCGATACCTAAAACTTGAATTGTACTACTTCTTACTGGCTATTACATCAACTTAGAAGCTTCATCTGTGTTCTACTATGGAGCTTTTACTGTCTCCGCATACCGCAGCATGCGACATAGCTTTGCAGACGATAAGTACAACCGTTTCAGAGAGAAGAGCGGCCAATGTGACGATCTGTCTTTAAGTATATTCGATAACAAATGACGAAAACGGACGGATTTCTCAGGTTTTTACTACGTATGAACACTTTTCACATTCTCCCGTGCAACTCGGCTGCTAGTCCTCCTTTCATGCAGAATCTTAAGGTCCTAGCTCATGTCTAAGGCACCAAAGCCAGCTAAAAAGTCAATAATCGATACCTAAAACTTGAATTGTACTACTTCTTACTGGCTATTACATTAACTTAGAAGCTTCATCTGTGTTCTACTATGGTGCTTTTAGTGTGTCCGCATACCGCAGCACGCGACATAGCTTTGCAATCGATAAGTACAACCGTTTCAGAGAGAAGAGCGGCCAATGTGACGATCTGGCTTTAAGTCGATTCGATAACAAATGACGAAATCGGACGGATTTCTCAGGTTTTTACTACATATGAACACTTTTCACATTCTCCCGTGCAAATCGGCTGCCAGTCCTCCTTTCATGCAGAATCTTAAGGTCCTAGCTCATGTCCAAGGCACCAAAGCCAGCTAAAAAGTCAATAATCGATACCTAAAACTTGAATTGTACTATATCTTACTGGCTATTACATCAACTTAGAAGCATCATGTGTGTTCTACTATGGTGCTTTTACTGTCTCCGCATACCGCAGAACGCCACATAGCTTTGCAGACGATAAGTACAACCGTTTCAGAGAGAAGAGCGGCCAATGTGACGATCTGGCTTTAAGTCGATTCGATAACAAATGACGAAAACGGACGGATGTCTCAGGTTTTTACCACATATGAACACTGTTCACATTCTCCCGTGCAACTCGGCTGCTAGTCCTCCTTCATGCAAAATCTTAATTTCCTAGCTCATGTCCAAGGCACCAAAGAAGGGTAAAAAGTCAATAACCGATACCTAAAACTTGAATTGTACTACTTCTTACTGGCTATTACATCAACTTAGAAGCTTCATCTGTGTTCTACTATGGTGCTTTTAGTGTGTCCGCATACCGCAGCACGCGACATAGCTTTGCAGACGATAAGTACAACCGTTTCAGAGAGAAGAGCGGCCAATGTGACGACCTGGCTTGAAGAAGATTCGATAACAAATGACGAAAACGGACGGAATTCTAGGTTTTTACTACATATGAACACTTTTCATATTCTCCCGTGCAACTCCGCTGCTAATCCTCCTTTCATGCAGAAGCTTAAGGTCCTAGCTCATGTCCAAGGCACCAAAGCCAGCTAAAAAGTCAATAATCGATACCTAAAACTTGAATTGTACTACTTCTTACTGGCTATTACATCAACTTAGAGCATCATCTGTGTTCTACTATGGTGCTTTTACTGTCTCCGCATACCGCAGAACGCGACATAGCTTTGCAGACGATAAGTACAACCGTTTCAGAGAGAAGAGCGGCCAATGTGACGATCTGGCTTTAAGTATATTCGATAACAAATGACGTAAACGGACGGATGTCTCAGGTTTTTTCTACATATGAACATTTTCCACATTCTCCCGTGAAACTCGGCTGCTAGTCCTCCTTTCATGCAGAATCTTAAGGTTCTAGCTCATGTCCAATTTACCAAAGGCAGCTGAAAAGTCAATAATCGATACCTAAAACTTGAATTGTACTACTTCTTACTGGCTATTACATCAACTTGTAAGCTTCATCTGTGTTCTACTATGGTGATATTAGTGTCTCCGCATACCGCAGCACGCGACATAGCTTTGCAGACGATAAGTACAAGTGTTTCAGAGAGAAGAGCGGCCAATGTGACGATCTGGCTTTAAGTCGATTCGATAACAAATGACGAAAACGTACGGATTTCTCAGGTTTTTACTACATATGAACACTTTTTACATTCTCCCGTGCAACTCGGCTGCTAGTCCTCCTTTCATGCATGATGTTAAGGTCCTAGCTCATGTCCAAGGCACCAAAGCCAGCTAAAAAGTCAATAAACGATATCTAAAACTTGAATTGTACTACTTCTTCCTGGCAATTACATCAACTTAGAAGCTTCATCTGTGTTCTACTTTGGTGCTTTTAGTGTCTCCGCATACCGCAGCACGCAACATAGCTTTGCAGACGATAAGTACAAGTGTTTCAGAGAGAAGAGCGGCCAATGTGACGATCTGGCTTTAAGTCGATTCGATAATAAATGACGAAAACGGACGGATTTCTCAGGTTTTTACTACATACGAACACTTTTCACATTCTCCCGTGCAACTCGGCTGCCAGTCCTCCTTTCATGCAGAATCTTAAGGTCCTAGCTCATGTCTAAGGCACCAAAGCCAGCTAAAAAGTCAATAATCTACACCTAAAACTTGAATTGTACTACTTCTTACTGGCTATTACATCAACTTAGAAGCTTCATCTGTGTTCTACTATGGTGCTTTTAGTGTCTCCGCATACCGCCGCACGCGACATAGGTTTGCAGACGATAAGTACTACCGTTTCAGAGAGAAGAGTGGCCAATGTGACGATCTGGCTTTACGTCGATTCGATAACAAATGACGAAAACGGAAGGATTTCTCAGGTTTTTACTACATATGAACACTTTTCACATTCTCCCGTGCAACTCGGCTGCTAGTCGTCCTTTCATGCAGAATCTTAAGGTCCTAGCTCATGTCCAAGGCACCAAAGCCAGCTAAAAATTCAATAATCAATACCTAAAACTTGAATTGTACTACTTCTTACTGGCTATTACATCAACTTAGAAGCTTCATCTGTGTTCTACTATGGAGATTTTAGTGTCTCCGCATACCGCAGCGTGCGACATAGCTTTGCAGACGATAAGTACAACCGTTTCGGAGAGAAGAGCGGCCAATGTGACGATCTGGCTTTAAGTCGATTCTATAACAAATGATGAAAACGGACGGATTTCTCAGGTTTTTACTACATATGAACACTTTTCACATTCTCCTGGGCAACTCGGCTGCTAGTCCTCCTTTCATGCAGAATCTTAAGGTCCTAGCTCATGTCCAAGGCACCAAAGCCAGCTAAAAATCAATAATCAGTAAATAAAACTTGAATTGTACTACTTCTTACTGGCTATTACATCAACTTAGAAGCTTCATCTGTGTTCTACTATGGAGCTTTTACTGTCTCCGCATACCGCAGCATGCGACATAGCTTTGCAGACGATAAGTACAACCGTTTCAGAGAGAAGAGCGGCCAATGTGACGATCTGTCTTTAAGTATATTCGATAACAAATGACGAAAACGGACGGATTTCTCAGGTTTTTACTACGTATGAACACTTTTCACATTCTCCCGTGCAACTCGGCTGCTAGTCCTCCTTTCATGCAGAATCTTAAGGTCCTAGCTCATGTCTAAGGCACCAAAGCCAGCTAAAAAGTCAATAATCGATACCTAAAACTTGAATTGTACTACTTCTTACTGGCTATTACATTAACTTAGAAGCTTCATCTGTGTTCTACTATGGTGCTTTTAGTGTGTCCGCATACCGCAGCACGCGACATAGCTTTGCAATCGATAAGTACAACCGTTTCAGAGAGAAGAGCGGCCAATGTGACGATCTGGCTTTAAGTCGATTCGATAACAAATGACGAAAACGGACGGATTTCTCAGGTTTTTACTACATATGAACACTTTTCACATTCTCCCGTGCAAATCGGCTGCCAGTCCTCCTTTCATGCAGAATCTTAAGGTCCTAGCTCATGTCCAAGGCACCAAAGCCAGCTAAAAAGTCAATAATCGATACCTAAAACTTGAATTGTACTATATCTTACTGGCTATTACATCAACTTAGAAGCATCATGTGTGTTCTACTATGGTGCTTTTACTGTCTCCGCATACCGCAGAACGCCACATAGCTTTGCAGACGATAAGTACAACCGTTTCAGAGAGAAGAGCGGCCAATGTGACGATCTGGCTTTAAGTCGATTCGATAACAAATGACGAAAACGGACGGATGTCTCAGGTTTTTACCACATATGAACACTGTTCACATTCTCCCGTGCAACTCGGCTGCTAGTCCTCCTTCATGCAAAATCTTAATTTCCTAGCTCATGTCCAAGGCACCAAAGAAGGGTAAAAAGTCAATAACCGATACCTAAAACTTGAATTGTACTACTTCTTACTGGCTATTACATCAACTTAGAAGCTTCATCTGTGTTCTACTATGGTGCTTTTAGTGTGTCCGCATACCGCAGCACGCGACATAGCTTTGCAGACGATAAGTACAACCGTTTCAGAGAGAAGAGCGGCCAATGTGACGACCTGGCTTGAAGAAGATTCGATAACAAATGACGAAAACGGACGGAATTCTAGATTTTTACTACATATGAACACTTTTCATATTCTCCCGTGCAACTCCGCTGCTAATCCTCCTTTCATGCAGAAGCTTAAGGTCCTAGCTCATGTCCAAGGCACCAAAGCCAGCTAAAAAGTCAATAATCGATACCTAAAACTTGAATTGTACTACTTCTTACTGGCTATTACATCAACTTAGAGCATCATCTGTGTTCTACTATGGTGCTTTTACTGTCTCCGCATACCGCAGAACGCGACATAGCTTTGCAGACGATAAGTACAACCGTTTCAGAGAGAAGAGCGGCCAATGTGACGATCTGGCTTTAAGTATATTCGATAACAAATGACGTAAACGGACGGATGTCTCAGGTTTTTTCTACATATGAACATTTTCCACATTCTCCCGTGAAACTCGGCTGCTAGTCCTCCTTTCATGCAGAATCTTAAGGTTCTAGCTCATGTCCAATTTACCAAAGGCAGCTGAAAAGTCAATAATCGATACCTAAAACTTGAATTGTACTACTTCTTACTGGCTATTACATCAACTTGTAAGCTTCATCTGTGTTCTACTATGGTGATATTAGTGTCTCCGCATACCGCAGCACGCGACATAGCTTTGCAGACGATAAGTACAAGTGTTTCAGAGAGAAGAGCGGCCAATGTGACGATCTGGCTTTAAGTCGATTCGATAACAAATGACGAAAACGTACGGATTTCTCAGGTTTTTACTACATATGAACACTTTTTACATTCTCCCGTGCAACTCGGCTGCTAGTCCTCCTTTCATGCATGATGTTAAGGTCCTAGCTCATGTCCAAGGCACCAAAGCCAGCTAAAAAGTCAATAAACGATATCTAAAACTTGAATTGTACTACTTCTTCCTGGCAATTACATCAACTTAGAAGCTTCATCTGTGTTCTACTTTGGTGCTTTTAGTGTCTCCGCATACCGCAGCACGCAACATAGCTTTGCAGACGATAAGTACAAGTGTTTCAGAGAGAAGAGCGGCCAATGTGACGATCTGGCTTTAAGTCGATTCGATAATAAATGACGAAAACGGACGGATTTCTCAGGTTTTTACTACATACGAACACTTTTCACATTCTCCCGTGCAACTCGGCTGCCAGTCCTCCTTTCATGCAGAATCTTAAGGTCCTAGCTCATGTCTAAGGCACCAAAGCCAGCTAAAAAGTCAATAATCTACACCTAAAACTTGAATTGTACTACTTCTTACTGGCTATTACATCAACTTAGAAGCTTCATCTGTGTTCTACTATGGTGCTTTTAGTGTCTCCGCATACCGCCGCACGCGACATAGGTTTGCAGACGATAAGTACTACCGTTTCAGAGAGAAGAGTGGCCAATGTGACGATCTGGCTTTACGTCGATTCGATAACAAATGACGAAAACGGAAGGATTTCTCAGGTTTTTACTACATATGAACACTTTTCACATTCTCCCGTGCAAATCGGCTGCTAGTCCTCCTTTCATGCAGAATCATAAGGTCCTAGCTCATGTCCAAGGCACCAAAGCCAGCTAAAAAGTCAATAATCGATACCTAAAACTTGAATTGTACTACTTCTTACTGGCTATTACATCAACTTAGAAGCTTTATCTGTGTTCTACTATGGTGCTTTTAGTGTCTCAGAATACCGCAGCACGCGACATAGCTTTGCAGACGATAAGTACAACCGTTTCAGAGAGAAGAGCGGCCAAAGTGACGATCTGGCTTGAAGAAGATTCGATAACAAATGACGAAAACGGACGGATTTCTAGGTTTTTACTACATATGAACACTTTTCATATTCTCCCGTGCAACTCCGCTGCTAATCCTCCTTTCATGCAGAAGCTTAAGGTCCTAGCTCATGTCCAAGGCACCAAAGCCAGCTAAAAAGTCAATAATCGATACCTAAAACTTGAATTGTACTACTTCTTACTGGCTATTACATCAACTTAGAAGCTTCATCTGTGTTCTACTATGGTGCTTTTACTGTCTCCGCATACCGCAATACGCGACATAGGTTTGCACACGATAAGTACAACCGTTTCAGAGAAGAAGAGCGGCCAATGTGACGATCTGGCTTTAAGTATATTCGATAACAAATGACGAAAACGGACGGATTTCTCAGGTTTTTACTACGTATGAACACTTTTCACATTCTCCCGTGCAACTCGGCTGCTAGTCCTCCTTTCATGCAGAATCTTAAGGTCCTAGCTCATGTCTAAGGCACCAAAGCCAGCTAAAAAGTCAATAATCGATACCTAAAACTTGAATTGTACTACTTCTTACTGGCTATTACATTAACTTAGAAGCTTCATCTGTGTTCTACTATGGTGCTTTTAGTGTGTCCGCATACCGCAGCACGCGACATAGCTTTGCAATCGATAAGTACAACCGTTTCAGAGAGAAGAGCGGCCAATGTGACGATCTGGCTTTAAGTCGATTCGATAACAAATGACGAAAACGGACGGATTTCTCAGGTTTTTACTACATATGAACACTTTTCACATTCTCCCGTGCAAATCGGCTGCCAGTCCTCCTTTCATGCAGAATCTTAAGGTCCTAGCTCATGTCCAAGGCACCAAAGCCAGCTAAAAAGTCAATAATCGATACCTAAAACTTGAATTGTACTATATCTTACTGGCTATTACATCAACTTAGAAGCATCATGTGTGTTCTACTATGGTGCTTTTACTGTCTCCGCATACCGCAGAACGCCACATAGCTTTGCAGACGATAAGTACAACCGTTTCAGAGAGAAGAGCGGCCAATGTGACGATCTGGCTTTAAGTCGATTCGATAACAAATGACGAAAACGGACGGATGTCTCAGGTTTTTACCACATATGAACACTGTTCACATTCTCCCGTGCAACTCGGCTGCTAGTCCTCCTTCATGCAAAATCTTAATTTCCTAGCTCATGTCCAAGGCACCAAAGAAGGATAAAAAGTCAATAACCGATACCTAAAACTTGAATTGTACTACTTCTTACTGGCTATTACATCAACTTAGAAGCTTCATCTGTGTTCTACTATGGTGCTTTTAGTGTGTCCGCATACCGCAGCACGCGACATAGCTTTGCAGACGATAAGTACAACCGTTTCAGAGAGAAGAGCGGCCAATGTGACGACCTGGCTTGAAGAAGATTCGATAACAAATGACGAAAACGGACGGAATTCTAGGTTTTTACTACATATGAACACTTTTCATATTCTCCCGTGCAACTCCGCTGCTAATCCTCCTTTCATGCAGAAGCTTAAGGTCCTAGCTCATGTCCAAGGCACCAAAGCCAGCTAAAAAGTCAATAATCGATACCTAAAACTTGAATTGTACTACTTCTTACTGGCTATTACATCAACTTAGAGCATCATCTGTGTTCTACTATGGTGCTTTTACTGTCTCCGCATACCGCAGAACGCGACATAGCTTTGCAGACGATAAGTACAACCGTTTCAGAGAGAAGAGCGGCCAATGTGACGATCTGGCTTTAAGTATATTCGATAACAAATGACGTAAACGGACGGATGTCTCAGGTTTTTTCTACATATGAACATTTTCCACATTCTCCCGTGAAACTCGGCTGCTAGTCCTCCTTTCATGCAGAATCTTAAGGTTCTAGCTCATGTCCAATTTACCAAAGGCAGCTGAAAAGTCAATAATCGATACCTAAAACTTGAATTGTACTACTTCTTACTGGCTATTACATCAACTTGTAAGCTTCATCTGTGTTCTACTATGGTGATATTAGTGTCTCCGCATACCGCAGCACGCGACATAGCTTTGCAGACGATAAGTACAAGTGTTTCAGAGAGAAGAGCGGCCAATGTGACGATCTGGCTTTAAGTCGATTCGATAACAAATGACGAAAACGTACGGATTTCTCAGGTTTTTACTACATATGAACACTTTTTACATTCTCCCGTGCAACTCGGCTGCTAGTCCTCCTTTCATGCATGATGTTAAGGTCCTAGCTCATGTCCAAGGCACCAAAGCCAGCTAAAAAGTCAATAAACGATATCTAAAACTTGAATTGTACTACTTCTTCCTGGCAATTACATCAACTTAGAAGCTTCATCTGTGTTCTACTTTGGTGCTTTTAGTGTCTCCGCATACCGCAGCACGCAACATAGCTTTGCAGACGATAAGTACAAGTGTTTCAGAGAGAAGAGCGGCCAATGTGACGATCTGGCTTTAAGTCGATTCGATAATAAATGACGAAAACGGACGGATTTCTCAGGTTTTTACTACATACGAACACTTTTCACATTCTCCCGTGCAACTCGGCTGCCAGTCCTCCTTTCATGCAGAATCTTAAGGTCCTAGCTCATGTCTAAGGCACCAAAGCCAGCTAAAAAGTCAATAATCTACACCTAAAACTTGAATTGTACTACTTCTTACTGGCTATTACATCAACTTAGAAGCTTCATCTGTGTTCTACTATGGTGCTTTTAGTGTCTCCGCATACCGCCGCACGCGACATAGGTTTGCAGACGATAAGTACTACCGTTTCAGAGAGAAGAGTGGCCAATGTGACGATCTGGCTTTACGTCGATTCGATAACAAATGACGAAAACGGAAGGATTTCTCAGGTTTTTACTACATATGAACACTTTTCACATTCTCCCGTGCAAATCGGCTGCTAGTCCTCCTTTCATGCAGAATCATAAGGTCCTAGCTCATGTCCAAGGCACCAAAGCCAGCTAAAAAGTCAATAATCGATACCTAAAACTTGAATTGTACTACTTCTTACTGGCTATTACATCAACTTAGAAGCTTTATCTGTGTTCTACTATGGTGCTTTTAGTGTCTCAGAATACCGCAGCACGCGACATAGCTTTGCAGACGATAAGTACAACCGTTTCAGAGAGAAGAGCGGCCAAAGTGACGATCTGGCTTGAAGAAGATTCGATAACAAATGACGAAAACGGACGGATTTCTAGGTTTTTACTACATATGAACACTTTTCATATTCTCCCGTGCAACTCTGCTGCTAATCCTCCTTTCATGCAGAAGCTTAAGGTCCTAGCTCATGTCCAAGGCACCAAAGCCAGCTAAAAAGTCAATAATCGATACCTAAAACTTGAATTGTACTACTTCTTACTGGCTATTACATCAACTTAGAAGCTTCATCTGTGTTCTACTATGGTGCTTTTACTGTCTCCGCATACCGCAATACGCGACATAGGTTTGCACACGATAAGTACAACCGTTTCAGAGAAGAAGAGCGGCCAATGTGACGATCTGGCTTTAAGTAGATTCGATAACAAATGACGTAAACGGACGGATGTCTCAGATTTATACTACATATGAACATTTTTCACATTCTCCCATGCAACTCGGCTGCTAGTCCTCCTTTCATGCAGAATCTTAAGGTCCTAGCTCATGTCCAAGGTACCAAAGCCAGCTAAAAAGTCAATAATCGATACCTAAAACTTGAATTGTACCACTTCTTACTGGCTATTACATCAACTTATAAGCTTCATCTGTGTTCTACTATGGTGATTTTAGTGTCTCCGCATACCGCAGCACGCGACATAGCTTTGCAGACGATAAGTACAACCGTTTCAGAGAGAAGAGCGACCAATGAGACGATCTGGCTTTAAGTCGATTCGATAACAAATGACGAAAACGGACCGATTTCTCGGGTTTTTACTACATATGAACACTTTTCACATTCTCCCGTGCAACTCGGCTCCTCGTCCTCCTTTCATGCAGAATCTTAAGGTCCTAGCTCATGTCCAAGGCACCAAAGCCAGCTAAAAAGTCAATAATCGATACCTAAAACTTGAATTGTACTACTTCTTACTGGCTATTACATCAACTTAGAAGCTTCATCTGTGTTCTACTATGGTGCTTTTAGTGTCTCCGCATACCGCAGCACGCGACATAGCTTTGCAATCGATAAGTACAACCGTTTCAGAGAGAAGAGCGGCCAATGTGACGATCTAGCTTTAAGTCGATTCAATAACAAATGACGAAACCGACGGATTTCTCAGGTTTTTACTACATATGAACACTTTTCACATTCTCCCGTGCAAATTGGCTGCTAGTCCTCCTTTCATGTAGAATCATAAGGTCCTAGCTCATGTCCAAGGCACCAAAGCCAGCTAAAAAGTCAATAATCGATACCTAAAACTTGAATTGTACTACTTCTTACTGGCTATTACATCAACTTAGAAGCTTCATCTGTGTTCTACTATGGTGCCTTTAGTGTCTCCGTATACCGCAGCACGCGACATAGCATTGCAGACGATAAGTACAAGTGTTTCAGAGAGAAGAGCGGCCAATGTGACGATCTGGCTTTAAGTCGATTCGATAACAAATGACGAAAACGGACGGATGTCTCAGGTTTTTACTACAAATGAACACTATTCACATTCTCCCGTGCAACTCGGCTGCTAGTCCTCCTTCATGCAAAATCTTAATTTCCTAGCTCATGTCCAAGGCACCAAAGAAGGGTAAAAAGTCAATAACCGATACCTAAAACTTGAATTGTACTACTTCTTACTGGCTATTACATCAACTTAGAAGCTTCATCTGTGTTCTACTATGGTGCTTTTAGTGTGTCCGCATACCGCAGCACGCGACATAGCTTTGCAGACGATTAAGTACAACCGTTTCAGAGAGAAGAGCGGCCAATGTGACGACCTGGCTTGAAGAAGATTCGATAACAAATGACGAAAACGGACGGAATTCTAGGTTTTTACTACATATGAACACTTTTCATATTCTCCCGTGCAACTCCGCTGCTAATCCTCCTCTTCATGCAGAAGCTTAAGGTCCTAGCTCATGTCCAAGGCACCAAAGCCTGCTAAAAAGTCAATAATCGATACCTAAAACTTGAATTGTACTACTTCTTACTGGCTATTACATCAACTTAGAAGCTTCATCTGTGTTCTACTATGGAGCTTTTACTGTCTCCGCATACCGCAGCATGCGACATAGCTTTGCAGACGATAAGTACAACCGTTTCAGAGAGAAGAGCGGCCAATGTGACGATCTGTCTTTAAGTATATTCGATAACAAATGACGAAAACGGACGGATTTCTCAGGTTTTTACTACGTATGAACACTTTTCACATTCTCCCGTGCAACTCGGCTGCTAGTCCTCCTTTCATGCAGAATCTTAAGGTCCTAGCTCATGTCCAAGGCACCAAAGCCAGCTAAAAAGTCAATAATCGATACCTAAAACTTGAATTGTACTATATCTTACTGGCTATTACATCAACTTAGAAGCATCATGTGTGTTCTACTATGGTGCTTTTACTGTCTCCGCATACCGCAGAACGCCACATAGCTTTGCAGACGATAAGTACAACCGTTTCAGAGAGAAGAGCGGCCAATGTGACGATCTGGCTTTAAGTCGATTCGATAACAAATGACGAAAACGGACGGATGTCTCAGGTTTTTACCACATATGAACACTATTCACATTCTCCCGTGCAACTCGGCTGCTAGTCCTCCTTCATGCAAAATCTTAATTTCCTAGCTCATGTCCAAGGCACCAAAGAAGGGTAAAAAGTCAATAACCGATACCTAAAACTTGAATTGTACTACTTCTTACTGGCTATTACATCAACTTAGAAGCTTCATCTGTGTTCTAGTATGGTGCTTTTAGTGTGTCCGCATACCGCAGCACGCGACATAGCTTTGCAGACGATAAGTACAACCGTTTCAGAGAGAAGAGCGGCCAATGTGACGACCTGGCTTGAAGAAGATTCGATAACAAATGACGAAAACGGACGGAATTCTAGGTTTTTACTACATATGAACACTTTTCATATTCTCCCGTGCTACTCCGCTGCTAATCCTCCTTTCATGCAGAAGCTTAAGGTCCTAGCTCATGTCCAAGGCACCAAAGCCAGCTAAAAAGTCAATAATCGATACCTAAAACTTGAATTGTACTACTTCTAACTGGCTATTACATCAACTTAGAGCATCATCTGTGTTCTACTATGGTGCTTTTACTGTCTCCGCATACCGCAGAACGCGACATAGCTTTGCAGACGATAAGTACAACCGTTTCAGAGAGAAGAGCGGCCAATGTGACGATCTGGCTTTAAGTATATTCGATAACAAATGACGTAAACAGACGGATGTCTCAGGTTTTTTCTACATATGAACATTTTTCACATTCTCCCGTGAAACTCGGCTGCTAGTCCTCCTTTCATGCAGAATCTTAAGGTCCTAGCTCATGTCCAAGGCACCAAAGCCAGCTGAAAAGTCAATATTCAATACCTAAAACTTGAATTGTACTACTTCTTACTGGCTATTACATCAACTTAGAAGCTTCATCTGTGTTCTACTATGGTGCTTTTAGTGTCTCAGCATACCGCAGCACGCGACATAGCTTTGCAGACGATAAGTACAAGTGTTTCAGAGAGAAGAGCGGCCAATGTGACGATCTGGCTTTAAGTCGATTCGATAACAAATGACGAAAACGTACGGATTTCTCAGGTTTTTACTACATATGAACACTTTTTACATTCTCCCGTGCAACTCGGCTGCTAGTCCTCCTTTCATGCATGATGTTAAGGTCCTAGCTCATGTCCAAGGCACCAAAGCCAGCTAAAAAGTCAATAAACGATATCTAAAACTCGAATTGTACTACTTCTCCCTGGCAATTACATCAACTTAGAAGCTTCATCTGTGTTCTACTTTGGTGCTTTTAGTGTCTCCGCATACCGCAGCACGCAACATAGCTTTGCAGACGATAAGTACAAGTGTTTCAGAGAGAAGAGCGGCCAATGTGACGATCTGGCTTTAAGTCGATTCGATAATAAATGACGAAAACGGACGGATTTCTCAGGTTTTTACTACATATGAACACTTTTCACATTCTCCCGTGCAACTCGGCTGCCAGTCCTCCTTTCATGCAGAATCTTAAGGTCCTAGCTCATGTCTAAGGCACCAAAGCCAGCTAAAAAGTCAATAATCGATACCTAAAACTTGAATTGTACTACTTCTTACTGGCTATTACATCAACTTAGAAGCTTCATCTGTGTTCTACTATGGTGCTTTTAGTGTCTCCGCATACCGCCGTACGCGACATAGCTTTGCAGACGATAAGTACAACCGTTTCAGAGAGAAGAGCGGCCAATGTGACGATCTGGCTTGAAGAAGATTCGATAACAAATGACGAAAACGGACGGATTTCTAGGTTTTTACTACATATGAACACTTTTCACATTCTCCCGTGCAACTCCGCTGCTAATCCTCCTTTCATGCAGAAGCTTAAGGTCCTAGCTCATGTCCAAGGCACCAAAGCCAGCTAAAAAGTCAATAATCGATATCTAAAACTTGAATTGTACTACTTCTTACTGGCTATTACATCAACTTAGAAGCTTCATCTGTGTTCTACTATGGTGCTTTTACTGTCTCCGCATACCGCAATACGCGACATAGGTTTGCACACGATAAGTACAACCGTTTCAGAGAAGAAGAGCGGCCAATGTGACGATCTGGCTTTAAGTAGATTCGATAACAAATGACGTAAACGGACGGATGTCTCAGATTTATACTACATATGAACATTTTTCACATTCTCCCATGCAACTCGGCTGCTAGTCCTCCTTTCATGCAGAATCTTAAGGTCCTAGCTCATGTCCAAGGTACCAAAGCCAGCTAAAAAGTCAATAATCGATACCTAAAACTTGAATTGTACCACTTCTTACTGGCTATTACATCAACTTATAAGCTTCATCTGTGTTCTACTATGGTGATTTTAGTGCCTCCGCATACCGCAGCACGCGACATAGCTTTGCAATCGATAAGTACAACCGTTTCAGAGAGAAGAGCGGCCAATGTGACGATCTAGCTTTAAGTCGATTCAATAACAAATGACGAAACCGACGGATTTCTCAGGTTTTTACTACATATGAACACTTTTCACATTCTCCCGTGCAAATTGGCTGCTAGTCCTCCTTTCATGTAGAATCATAAGGTCCTAGCTCATGTCCAAGGCACCAAAGCCAGCTAAAAAGTCAATAATCGATACCTAAAACTTGAATTGTACTACTTCTTACTGGCTATTACATCAACTTAGAAGCTTCATCTGTGTTCTACTATGGTGCTTTTAGTGTCTCCGCATACCGCAGCACGCGACATAGCTTTGCAATCGATAAGTACAACCGTTTCAGAGAGAAGAGAGGCCAATGTGACGATCTAGCTTTAAGTCGATTCAATAACAAATGACGAAACCGATGGATTTCTCAGGTTTTTACTACATATGAACACTTTTCACATTCTCCCGTGCAAATTGGCTGCTAGACCTCCTTTCATGTAGAATCATAAGGTCCTAGCTCATGTCCAAGGCACCAAAGCCAGCTAAAAAGTCAATAATCGATACCTAAAACTTGAATTGTACTACTTCTTCCTGGCTATTACATCAACTTAGAAGCTTCATCTGTGTTCTACTGGGGTGCTTTTGGTGTCTCCGCATACCGCAGCACGCGACATAGCTTTGCAGACGATAAGTACAACCGTTTCAGAGAGAAGAGCGGCCAATGTGACGATCTGGCTTTAAGTCGGTTCGATAACAAATGACGAAAACGGACCGATTTCTCAGGTTTTTACTACATATGAACACTATTCACATTCTCCAGTGCAACTCGGCTGCTAGTCCTCCTTTCATGCAGAATCGTAAGGTCCTAGCTCATGTCCAAGGCATCAAAGCCAGCTAAAAAGTCAATATTCAATACCTAAAACTTGAATTGTACTACTTCTTACTGGCTATTACATCAACTTGTAAGCTTCATCTGTGTTCTACTATAGTGCTTTTAGTGTCTCAGCATACTGCAGCACGCGACATAGCTTTGCAGACGATAAGTACAATCGTTTCAGAGAGAAGAGCCCCCAATGTGACGATCTGGCTTTAAGTAGATTCGATAACAAATGACGAAAACGAACGGATTTCTAAGGTATTTACTACATATGAACAATTTTCACATTCTCCCGTGCAACTCGGCTGCTAGTCCTCCTTTCATGCAAAATCTTAATTTCCTAGCTCATGTTCAAGGCACCAAAGAAGGGTAAAAACTCAATAACCGATACCTAAAACTTTAATTGTACTACTTCTTACTGGCTATTACATCAACTTGTAAGCTTCATCTGTGTTCTACTATGGTGATTTTAGTGTCTCCGCATACCGCAGCACGCGATATAGCTTTGCAGACGATAAATACAACCGTTTCAGAGAGAAGAGTGGCCAATGAGACGATCTGGCTTTAAGTCGATTCGATAACAAGTGACGAAAACGGACCGATTACTCAGGTTTTTACTACATATGAACACTTTTCACATTCTCCCGTGCAACTTGGCTCCTCGTCCTCCTTTCATGCAGAATCTTAAGGCCCTAGCTCATGTCCAAGGCACCAAAGCCAGCTAAAAAGTCAATATTCAATACCTAAAACTTGAATTGTACTACTTCTTACTGGCTATTACATCAACTTAGAAGCTTCATCTGTGTTCTACTATGGTGCTTTTAGTGTCTCAGCATACCGCAGCACGCGACATAGCTTTGCAGACGATAAACACAACCGTTTCAGAGAGAAGAGCGGCCAATGTGACGATCTGGCTTTAAGTCGATTCGATAACAAATGACGAAAACGTACGGATTTCTCAGGTTTTTACTACATATGAACACTTTTCACATTCTCCCGTGCAACTCGGCTGCTAGTCCTCCTTTCATGCAGAATGTTAAGGTCCTAGCTCATGTCCAAGGCACCAAAGCCAGCTAAAAAGTCAATAAACGATATCTAAAACTTGAATTGTACTACTTCTTCCTGGCTATTACATCAACTTAGAAGCTTCATCTGTGTTCTACTATGGTGCTTTTAGTATCTCCGCATACCGCAGCACGCGACATAGCTTTGCAGACGATAAGTACAAGTGTTTCAGAGAGAAGAGCGGCCAATGTGACGATCTGGCTTTAAGTCGATTCGATAACAAATGACGAAAACGGACGGATTTCTCAGGTTTTTACAACATATGAACACTTTTCACATTCTCCCGTGCAACTCGGCTGCTAGTCCTCCTTTCATGCAGAATCTTAAGGTCCTAGCTCATGTCCAAGGCACCAAAGCCAGCTAAAAAGTCAATAATCGATACCTAAAACTTGAATTGTACTACTTCTTACTGGCTATTACATCAACTTAGAAGCTTCATCTGTGTTCTACTATGGTGCTTTTAGTGTCTCCGCATACCGCAACACGCGACATAGCTTTGCAGACGATAAGTACTACCGTTTCAGAGAGAAGAGCGGCCAATGTGACGATCTGGCTTTACGTCGATTCGATAACAAATGACGAAATCGGAAGGATTTCTTAGGTTTTTACTACATATGAACACTTTTCACATTCTCCCGTGCAAATCGGCTGCTAGTCCTCCTTTCATGCAGAAACATAAGGTCCTAGCTCATGTCCAAGGCACCAAAGCCAGCTAAAAAGTCAATAATCGATACCTAAAACTTGAATTGTACTACTTCTTACTGGCTATTACATCAACTTAGAAGCTTTATCTGTGTTCTACTATGGTGCTTTTAGTGTCTCAGAATACCGCAGCACGCGACATAGCTTTGCAGACGATAAGTACAACCGTTTCAGAGAGAAGAGCGGCCAATGAGACGATCTGGCTTTAAGTCGATTCGATAACAAATGACGAAAACGGACCGATTTCTCGGGTTTTTACTACATATGAACACTTTTCACATTCTCCCGTGCAACTTGGCTCCTCGTCCTCCTTTCATGCAGAATCTTAAGGTCCTAGCTCATGTCCAAGGCACCAAAGCCAGTTAAAAAGTCAATATTCAATACCTAAAACTTAAATTGTACTACTTCTTACTGGCTATTACATCAACTTAGAAGCTTCATCTGAGTTCTACTATGGTGCGTTTAGTGTCTCAGCATACCGCAGCACGCGACATAGCTTTGCAGAGGATAAGTACAAGTGTTTCAGAGAGAAGAGCGACCAATGTGACGATCTGGCTTTAAGTCGATTCGATAACAAATTAGGAAAATGGACAGATTTCTCAGGTTTTTACTACATATGTACACTTTTCACATTCTCCCGTGCAACTCGGCTGCTAGTCCTCCTTTCATGCAGAATCTTAAGGTCCTAGCTCATGTCCAAGGCACCAAAGCCAGCTAAAAAGTCAATAATCGATACCTAAAACTTGAATTGTACTACTTCTTACTGGCTATTACATCAACTTAGAGGCTTCATGTGTGTTCTACTATGGTGCTTTTAGTGTCTCAGCATATAGCAGCACGCGACATAGCTTTGCAGACGATAAGTACAACCGTTTCAGAGAGAAGAGCGGCCAATGTGACGATCTGGCTTGAAGTCGGTTCGATAACAAATGACGAAAACTGACCGATTTCTCAGGTTTTTACTACATATGAACACTATTCACATTCTCCCATGCAACTCGGCTGTTAGTCCTCCTTTCATGCAAAATCTTAATTTCCTAGCTCATGTTCAAGGCACCAAAGAAGGGTAAGAAGTCAATAACCGATACCTAAAACTTTAATTGTACTACTTCTTACTGGCTATTACATCAACGTAGAAGCTTCATCTCTGTTTACTATGGTGCTTTTAGTGTGTCCGCATACCGCAGCACGCGACATAGCTTTGCAGACGATAAGTACAACTTTTTCAGAGAGAAGAGCGGCCAATGTGATGATCTGGCTTTAAGTCGATTCGATAACTAATGACGAAAACGGACGGATTTCTCAGGTTTTTACTACATATGAACACTTTTCACATTCTCCCGTGCAACTCGGCTGCTAGTCCTCCTTACATGCAGAATCTTAAGGTCCTAGCTCATGTCCAAGGCACCAAAGCCAGCTAAAAAGTCAATAATCGATACCTAAAACTTGAGTTGTACTACTTCTTACTGGCTATTACATCAACTTTGAAGCTTCATCTGTGTTCTACTATGGTGATCTTAATGTCTCCGCATACCGCAGCACGCGACATAGCTTTGCAGACGATAAGTACAACTTTTTCAGAGAGAAGGGCGGCCAATGTGACGATCTGGCTTTAAGTCGATTCGATAACAAATGACGAAAACGGACGGATTTCTCATGTTTTTACTACATATGAACACATTTCACATACTCCCGTGCAACTCGGCTGCTAGTCCTCCTTTCATGCAGAATATAAAGGTCCGAGCTCATTTCCAAGGCACCAAAGCCAGCTAAAAAGTCAATAATCGATACCTAAAACTTGAGTTGTACTACTTCTTACTGGCTATTACATCAACTTAGAAGCTTCATCTGTGTTCTATTATGCTGCTTTTAGTGTCTCCGCATACCGCAGCACGCGACATAGCTACGAAATCGATTAGTACAACCTTTTCAGAGAGAAGAGCGGCCAATGTGGCGATCTGGCTTTAAGTCGATTCGATAACAAATGTCGAAAACTGACGTGTTTCTCAGGTTTTTACTATATATGAACACTTTTCACATTCTCCCGTGCAAATAAGCTGCTAGTCCTCCTTTCATGCAGAATGTTAAGGTCCTAGCTCATGTCGAGGGCACCAAAGCCAGCTATAAATTCTTAAACCATACCTAAAACTTGAATTATACTACTTCTTCCTGGCTATTACATCAACTTAGAAGCTTCATCTGTGTTCTACTATGGTGCTTTTAGTGTCTCAGCATACCGCAGCACGCGACATAGCTTTGCAGACGATAAACACAACCGTTTCAGAGAGAAGAGCGGCCAATGTGACGATCTGGCTTTAAGTCGATTCGATAACAAATGACGAAAACGTACGGATTTCTCAGGTTTTTACTACATATGAACACTTTTCACATTCTCCCGTGCAACTCGGCTGCTAGTCCTCCTTTCATGCAGAATGTTAAGGTCCTAGCTCATGTCCAAGGCACCAAAGCCAGCTAAAAAGTCAATAAACGATATCTAAAACTTGAATTGTACTACTTCTTCCTGGCTATTACATCAACTTAGAAGCTTCATCTGTGTTCTACTATGGTGCTTTTAGTATCTCCGCATACCGCAGCACGCGACATAGCTTTGCAGACGATAAGTACAAGTGTTTCAGAGAGAAGAGCGGCCAATGTGACGATCTGGCTTTAAGTCGATTCGATAACAAATGACGAAAACGGACGGATTTCTCAGGTTTTTACAACATATGAACACTTTTCACATTCTCCCGTGCAACTCGGCTGCTAGTCCTCCTTTCATGCAGAATCTTAAGGTCCTAGCTCATGTCCAAGGCACCAAAGCCAGCTAAAAAGTCAATAATCGATACCTAAAACTTGAATTGTACTACTTCTTACTGGCTATTACATCAACTTAGAAGCTTCATCTGTGTTCTACTATGGTGCTTTTAGTGTCTCCGCATACCGCAACACGCGACATAGCTTTGCAGACGATAAGTACTACCGTTTCAGAGAGAAGAGCGGCCAATGTGACGATCTGGCTTTACGTCGATTCGATAACAAATGACGAAATCGGAAGGATTTCTTAGGTTTTTACTACATATGAACACTTTTCACATTCTCCCGTGCAAATCGGCTGCTAGTCCTCCTTTCATGCAGAAACATAAGGTCCTAGCTCATGTCCAAGGCACCAAAGCCAGCTAAAAAGTCAATAATCGATACCTAAAACTTGAATTGTACTACTTCTTACTGGCTATTACATCAACTTAGAAGCTTTATCTGTGTTCTACTATGGTGCTTTTAGTGTCTCAGAATACCGCAGCACGCGACATAGCTTTGCAGACGATAAGTACAACCGTTTCAGAGAGAAGAGCGGCCAATGAGACGATCTGGCTTTAAGTCGATTCGATAACAAATGACGAAAACGGACCGATTTCTCGGGTTTTTACTACATATGAACACTTTTCACATTCTCCCGTGCAACTTGGCTCCTCGTCCTCCTTTCATGCAGAATCTTAAGGTCCTAGCTCATGTCCAAGGCACCAAAGCCAGTTAAAAAGTCAATATTCAATACCTAAAACTTAAATTGTACTACTTCTTACTGGCTATTACATCAACTTAGAAGCTTCATCTGAGTTCTACTATGGTGCGTTTAGTGTCTCAGCATACCGCAGCACGCGACATAGCTTTGCAGAGGATAAGTACAAGTGTTTCAGAGAGAAGAGCGACCAATGTGACGATCTGGCTTTAAGTCGATTCGATAACAAATTAGGAAAATGGACAGATTTCTCAGGTTTTTACTACATATGTACACTTTTCACATTCTCCCGTGCAACTCGGCTGCTAGTCCTCCTTTCATGCAGAATCTTAAGGTCCTAGCTCATGTCCAAGGCACCAAAGCCAGCTAAAAAGTCAATAATCGATACCTAAAACTTGAATTGTACTACTTCTTACTGGCTATTACATCAACTTAGAGGCTTCATGTGTGTTCTACTATGGTGCTTTTAGTGTCTCAGCATATAGCAGCACGCGACATAGCTTTGCAGACGATAAGTACAACCGTTTCAGAGAGAAGAGCGGCCAATGTGACGATCTGGCTTGAAGTCGGTTCGATAACAAATGACGAAAACTGACCGATTTCTCAGGTTTTTACTACATATGAACACTATTCACATTCTCCCATGCAACTCGGCTGTTAGTCCTCCTTTCATGCAAAATCTTAATTTCCTAGCTCATGTTCAAGGCACCAAAGAAGGGTAAGAAGTCAATAACCGATACCTAAAACTTTAATTGTACTACTTCTTACTGGCTATTACATCAACGTAGAAGCTTCATCTCTGTTTACTATGGTGCTTTTAGTGTGTCCGCATACCGCAGCACGCGACATAGCTTTGCAGACGATAAGTACAACTTTTTCAGAGAGAAGAGCGGCCAATGTGATGATCTGGCTTTAAGTCGATTCGATAACTAATGACGAAAACGGACGGATTTCTCAGGTTTTTACTACATATGAACACTTTTCACATTCTCCCGTGCAACTCGGCTGCTAGTCCTCCTTACATGCAGAATCTTAAGGTCCTAGCTCATGTCCAAGGCACCAAAGCCAGCTAAAAAGTCAATAATCGATACCTAAAACTTGAGTTGTACTACTTCTTACTGGCTATTACATCAACTTTGAAGCTTCATCTGTGTTCTACTATGGTGATCTTAATGTCTCCGCATACCGCAGCACGCGACATAGCTTTGCAGAGGATAAGTACAACTTTTTCAGAGAGAAGGGCGGCCAATGTGACGATCTGGCTTTAAGTCGATTCGATAACAAATGACGAAAACGGACGGATTTCTCATGTTTTTACTACATATGAACACATTTCACATACTCCCGTGCAACTCGGCTGCTAGTCCTCCTTTCATGCAGAATATAAAGGTCCGAGCTCATTTCCAAGGCACCAAAGCCAGCTAAAAAGTCAATAATCGATACCTAAAACTTGAGTTGTACTACTTCTTACTGGCTATTACATCAACTTAGAAGCTTCATCTGTGTTCTATTATGCTGCTTTTAGTGTCTCCGCATACCGCAGCACGCGACATAGCTACGAAATCGATTAGTACAACCTTTTCAGAGAGAAGAGCGGCCAATGTGGCGATCTGGCTTTAAGTCGATTCGATAACAAATGTCGAAAACTGACGTGTTTCTCAGGTTTTTACTATATATGAACACTTTTCACATTCTCCCGTGCAAATAAGCTGCTAGTCCTCCTTTCATGCAGAATGTTAAGGTCCTAGCTCATGTCGAGGGCACCAAAGCCAGCTATAAATTCTTAAACCATACCTAAAACTTGAATTATACTACTTCTTCCTGGCTATTACATCAACTTAGAAGCTTCATCTGTGTTCTACTATGGTGCTTTTAGTGTTTCAGAATACCGCGGCACGCGACATAGCTTTGCAGACGATAAGTACAACCGTTTCAGAGAGAATAGCGGCCAATGTGACGATCTGGCTTTAAGTCGATTCGATAACAAATGACGAAAACGGACGGATTTCTAGGTTTTTACTACATATGAACACTTTTCATATTCTCCCGTGCAACTCCGCTGCTAATCCTTCTTTCATGCACAATCTTAAGGTCCTAGCTCATGTCCAACGCACCAATGCCATCTAAAAAGTCAATAATCGATACCTAAAACTTGGATTGTACTATATCTTACTGGCTATTACATCAACTTAGAAGCTTCATCTGTGTTCTACTATGGTGCTTTTACTGTCTCCGCATATCGCAGAGCGCGACATAGCTTTGCAGACGAGAAGTACAACCGTTTCAGAGAGAAGAGCAGCCAATGTGACGATCTGGCTTTAAGTCGATTCGATAACAAATGACGAAAACGGACGGATTTCTCAGGTTTTTACTACATATGAACACTTTTCACATTCTCCCATGCACCACGGCTGCTAGTCCTCCGTTCATGCAGAATCTTAAGGTCCTAGCTCATGTCCAAGGCACCAAAGCCAGCTAAAAAGTCAATACTCGATACCTAAAACTTGAATTGTACTACTTCTTACTGGCTATTACATCAACTTAGAAGCTTCATCTGTGTTCTACTATGGTGCATTTAGTGTCTCCGCATACCGCAGCACGCGACATAGCTTTGCAGACGATAAGTACAACCGTTTCAGAGAGAAGAGCGGCCAATGTGACGATCTATCTATAAATCGATTCGATAACAAATGGCGAAAACGGACGAATTTCTCATGTTTTTACTACATATGAACACTTTTCACATTCTCCCGTGCAACTCGGCTGCTAGTCCTCCCTTCCTGCAGAATCTTAAGGTCCTAGCTCATGTCGAAGGCACCAAAGATAGCTAAAAAGTCAATAATCGATACATAAAACTTGAATTGTACTACTTCTTACTGGCTATTACATCAACTTAGAAGCTTCATCTGTGTTCTACTATGTTTCTTTTACTGTCTCCGCATACCGCAGCACGCAACATAGCTTTGCAGACGAGAAGTACAACCGTTTCAGAGAGAAGAGCGGCCAGTTTGACGATCTGGCTTTAAGTCGATTCGATAACAAATGTCGAAAACGGACAAATGTCTCAGGTTTTTACTACATATGAATACTTTTCACATTCTCCCGTGCAACTCGGCTGCTAGTCCTCCTTTAATGCAGAAACCTAAGGTCCTGTCTCATTTCCAAGGCACCAAAGCCAGCTAAAAAGTCAATAATCGATACCTAAAACTTGAATTGTACTACTTCTTACTGAGTATTACATCAACTTAGAAGCTTCATCTGTCTTCTACTATGGTGCTTTTACTGTCTCCGCATACCGCAGCACGCGACATAGCTTTGCAGACGATAAGTACAACCGTTTCAGAGAGAAGAGCGGCCAATGTGACGATCTGGCTTTAAGTCGATTCGATAACAAATGACGAAAACGGACGGATTTCTCAGGTTTTTACTACATATGAACACTTTTCACATTCTCCCATGCACCACGGCTGCTAGTCCTCCGTTCATGCAGAATCTTAAGGTCCTAGCTCATGTCCAAGGCACCAAAGCCAGCTAAAAAGTCAATAATCGATACCTAAAACTTGAATTGTACTACTTCTTACTGGCTATTACATCAACTTAGAAGCTTCATCTGTGTTCTACTATGGTGCTTTTAGTGTCTCCGCATACCGCAGCACGCGACATAGCTTTGCAATCGATAAGTACAACCGTTTCAGAGAGAAGAGAGGCCAATGTGACGATCTAGCTTTAAGTCGATTCAATAACAAATGACGAAACCGACGGATTTCTCAGGTTTTTACTACATATGAACACTTTTCACATTCTCCCGTGCAAATTGGCTGCTAGACCTCCTTTCATGTAGAATCATAAGGTCCTAGCTCATGTCCAAGGCACCAAAGCCAGCTAAAAAGTCAATAATCGATACCTAAAACTTGAATTGTACTACTTCTTCCTGGCTATTACATCAACTTAGAAGCTTCATCTGTGTTCTACTGTGGTGCTTTTGGTGTCTCCGCATACCGCAGCACGCGACATAGCTTTGCAGACGATAAGTACAACCGTTTCAGAGAGAAGAGCGGCCAATGTGACGATCTGGCTTTGAGTCGGTTCGATAACAAATGACGAAAACGGACCGATTTCTCAGGTTTTTACTACATATGAACACTATTCACATTCTCCAGTGCAACTCGGCTGCTAGTCCTCCTTTCATGCAGAATAGTAAGGTCCTAGCTCATGTCCAAGGCACCAAAGCCAGCTAAAAAGTCAATATTCAATACCTAAAACTTGAATTGTACTACTTCTTACTGGCTATTACATCAACTTGTAAGCTTCATCTGTGTTCTACTATAGTGCTTTTAGTGTCTCAGCATACTGCAGCACGCGACATAGCTTTGCAGACGATAAGTACAACCGTTTCAGAGAGAAGAGCTCCCAATGTGACGATCTGGCTTTAAGTAGATTCGATAACAAATGACGAAAACGAACGGATTTCTAAGGTTTTTACTACATATGAACAATTTTCACATTCTCCCGTGCAACTCGGCTGCTAGTCCTCCTTTCATGCAAAATCTTAATTTCCTATCTCATGTTCAAGGCACCAAAGAAGGGTAAAAACTCAATAACCGATACCTAAAACTTTAATTGTACTACTTCTTACTGGCTATTACATCAACTTGTAAGCTTCATCTGTGTTCTACTATGGTGATTTTAGTGTCTCCGCATACCGCAGCACGCGATATAGCTTTGCAGACGATAAATACAACCGTTTCAGAGAGAAGAGTGGCCAATGAGACGATCTGGCTTTAAGTCGATTCGATAACAAGTGACGAAAACGGACCGATTACTCAGTTTTTTACTACATATGAACACTTTTCACATTCTCCCGTGCAAATTGGCTCCTCGTCCTCCTTTCATGCAGAATCTTAAGGTCCTAGCTCATGTCCAAGGCACCAAAGCCAGCTAAAAAGTCAATATTCAATACCTAAAACTTGAATTGTACTACTTCTTACTGGCTATTACATCAACTTAGAAGCTTCATCTGTGTTCTACTATGGTGCTTTTAGTGTCTCAGCATACCGCAGCACGCGACATAGCTTTGCAGACGATAAGCACAACCGTTTCAGAGAGAAGAGCGGCCAATGTGACGATCTGGCTTTAAGTCGATTCGATAACAAATGACGAAAACGTACGGATTTCTCAGGTTTTTACTACATATGAACACTCTTCACATTCTCCCGTGCAACTCGGTTGCTAGTCCTCCTTTCATGCAGAATGTTAAGGTCCTAGCTCATGTCCAAGGCACCAAAGCCAGCTAAAAAGTCAATAAACGATATCTAAAACTTGAATTGTACTACTTCTCCTGGCTATTACATCAACTTAGAAGCTTCATCTGTGTTCTACTATGGTGCTTTTAGTATCTCCGCATACCGCAGCACGCGACATAGCTTTGCAGACGATAAGTACAAGTGTTTCAGAGAGAAGAGCGGCCAATGTGACGATCTGGCTTTAAGTCGATTCGATAACAAATGACGAAAACGGACGGATTTCTCAGGTTTTTACAACATATGAACACTTTTCACATTCTCCCGTGCAACTCGGCTGCTAGTCCTCCTTTCATGCAGAATCTTAAGGTCCTAGCTCATGTCCAAGGCACCAAAGCCAGCTAAAAAGTCAATAATCGATACCTAAAACTTGAATTGTACTACTTCTTACTGGCTATTACATCAACTTAGAAGCTTCATCTGTGTTCTACTATGGTGCTTTTAGTGTCTCCGCATACCGCAGCACGCGACATAGCTTTGCAGACGATAAGTACTACCGTTTCAGAGAGAAGAGCGGCCAATGTGACGATCTGGCTTTACGTCGATTCGATAACAAATGACGAAATCGGAAGGATTTCTCAGGTTTTTACTACATATGAACACTTTTCACATTCTCCCGTGCAAATCGGCTGCTAGTCCTCCTTTCATGCAGAAACATAAGGTCCTAGCTCATGTCCAAGGCACCAAAGCCAGCTAAAAAGTCAATAATCGATACCTAAAACTTGAATTGTTTACTTCTTACTGGCTATTACATCAACTTAGAAGCTTTATCTGTGTTCTACTATGGTGCTTTTAGTGTCTCAGAATACCGCAGCACGCGACATAGCTTTGCAGACGATAAGTACAACCGTTTCAGAGAGAAGAGCGGCCAATGTGACGATCTGGCTTTAAGTCGATTCGATAACAAATGACGAAAACGGACCGATTTCTCGGGTTTTTACTACATATGAACACTTTTCACATTCTCCCGTGCAACTTGGCTCCTCGTCCTCCTTTCATGCAGAATCTTAAGGTCCTAGCTCATGTCCAAGGCACCAAAGCCAGCTAAAAAGTCAATATTCAATACCTAAAACTTAAATTGTACTACTTCTTACTGGCTATTACATCAACTTAGAAGCTTCATCTGAGTTCTACTATGGTGCGTTTAGTGTCTCAGCATACCGCAGCACGCGACATAGCTTTGCAGAGGATAAGTACAAGTGTTTCAGAGAGAAGAGCGACCAATGTGACGATCTGGCTTTAAGTCGATTCGATAACAAATTAGGAAAATGGACGGATTTCTCAGGTTTTTACTACTTATGTACACTTTTCACATTCTCCCGTGCAACTCGGCTGCTAGTCCTCCTTTCATGCAGAATCTTAAGGTCCTAGCTCATGTCCAAGGCACCAAAGCCAGCTAAAAAGTCAATAATCGATACCTAAAACTTGAATTGTACTACTTCTTACTGGCTATTACATATACTTAGAGGCTTCATCTGTGTTCTACTATGGTGCTTTTAGTGTCTCAGCATATAGCAGCACGCGACATAGCTTTGCAGACGATAAGTACAACCGTTTCAGAGAGAAGAGCGGCCAATGTGACGATCTGGCTTGAAGTCGGTTCGATAACAAATGATGAAAACGGACCGATTTCTAAGGTTTTTACTACATATGAACACTATTCACATTCTCCCATGCAACTCGGCTGTTAGTCCTCCTTTCATGCAAAATCTTAATTTCCTAGCTCATATTCAAGGCACCAAAGAAGGGTAAAAAGTCAATAACCGATACCTAAAACTTTAATTGTACTACTTCTTACTGGCTATTACATCAACGTAGAAGCTTCATCTGTGTTCTACTATGGTGCTTTTAGTGTGTCCGCATACCGCAGCACGCGACATAGCTTTGCAGACGATAAGTACAACTTTTTCAGAGAGAAGAGCGGCCAATGTGATGATCTGGCTTTAAGTCGATTCGATAACAAATGACGAAAACGGACGGATTTCTCAGGTTTTTACTACATATGAACACTTTTCACATTCTCCCGTGCAACTCGGCTGCTAGTCCTCCTTACATGCAGAATCTTAAGGTCCTAGCTCATGTCCAAGGCACCAAAGCCAGCTAAAAAGTCAATAATCGATACCTAAAACTTGAGTTGTACTACTTCTTACTGGCTATTACATCAACTTAGAAGCTTCATCTGTGTTCTACTATGGTGATTTTAATGTCTCCGCATACCGCAGCACGCGACATAGCTTTGCAGACGATAAGTACAACTTTTTCAGAGAGAAGGGCGGCCAATGTGACGATCTGGCTTTAAGTCGATTCGATAACAAATGACGAAAACGGACGGATTTCTCATGTTTTTACTACATATGAACACATTTCACATTCTCCCGTGCAACTCGGCTGCTAGTCCTCCTTTAATGCAGAATATAAAGGTCCGAGCTCATTTCCAAGGCACCAAAGCCAGCTAAAAAGTCAATAATCGATACCTAAAACTTGAGTTGTACTACTTCTTACTGGCTATTACATCAACTTAGAAGCTTCAACTGTGTTCTATTATGCTGCTTTTAGTGTCTCCGCATACCGCAGCACGCGACATAGCTACGAAATCGATTAGTACAACCGTTTCAGAGAGAAGAGCGGCCAATGTGACGATCTATCTATAAATCGATTCGATAACAAATGGCGAAAACGGACGAATTTCTCATGTTTTTACTACATATGAACACTTTTCACATTCTCCCGTGCAACTCGGCTGCTAGTCCTCCTTTCATGCAGAATCTTAAGGTCCTAGCTCATGTCGAAGGCACCAAAGATAGCTAAAAAGTCAATAATCGATACATAAAACTTGAATTGTACTACTTCTTACTGGCTATTACATCAACTTAGAAGCTTCATCTGTGTTCTACTATGGTTCTTTTACTGTCTCCGCATACCGCAGCACGCAACATAGCTTTGCAGACGAGAAGTACAACCGTTTCAGAGAGAAGAGCGGCCAGTTTGACGATCTGGCTTTAAGTCGATTCGATAACAAATGTCGAAAACGGACAAATGTCTCAGGTTTTTACTACATATGAATACTTTTCACATTCTCCCGTGCAACTCGGCTGCTAGTCCTCCTTTAATGCAGAAACCTAAGGTCCTGTCTCATTTCCAAGGCACCAAAGCCAGCTAAAAAGTCAATAATCGATACCTAAAACTTGAATTGTACTACTTCTTACTGAGTATTACATCAACTTAGAAGCTTCATCTGTCTTCTACTATGGTGCTTTTACTGTCTCCGCATACCGCAGCACGCGACATAGCTTTGCAGACGATAAGTACAAGCGTTTCAGAGAGAAGAGCGGCCAATGTGACGATCTGGCTTTAAGTCGATTCGATAACAAATGACGAAAACGGACGGATTTCTAGGTTTTTACTACATATGAGCAGTTTTCATATTCTCCCGTGCAACTCCGCTGCTAATTTCCATTCATGCAGAATCTTAAGGTCCTAGCTCATGTCCAACGCACCAATGCCATCTAAAAAGTCAATAATCGATACCTAAAACTTGGATTGTACTATATCTTACTGGCTATTACATAAACTTAGAAGCTTCATCTGTGTTCTACTATGGTGCTTTTACTGTCTCCGCATATCGCAGAGCGCGACATAGCTTTGCAGACGAGAAGTACAACCGTTTCAGAGAGAAGAGCGGCCAATGTGACGATCTGGCTTTAAGTCGATTCGATAACAAATGACGAAAACGGACGGATTTCTCAGGTTTTTACTACATATGAACACTTTTCACATTCTCCCATGCACCACGGCTGCTAGTCCTCCGTTCATGCAGAATCTTAAGGTCCTAGCTCATGTCCAAGGCACCAAAGCCAGCTAAAAAGTCAATAATCGATACCTAAAACTTGAATTGTACTACTTCTTACTGGCTATTACATCAACTTAGAAGCTTCATCTGTGTTCTACTATGGTGCTTTTAGTGTCTCCGCATACCGCAGCACGCGACATAGTTTTGCAGACGATAAGTACAACCCTTTCAGAGAGAAGAGCGGCCAATGTGACGATCTGGCTTTAAGTCGATTCGATAACAAATGACGAAAACGGACGGATTTCTCAGGTTAATACTACATATGAACACTTTTCACATTCTCCCGTGCAAATCGGCTGCTAGTCCTCCTTTCATGCAGAATCTTAAGGTCCTAGCTCATGTCAAAGGCACCAAAGAAAGCTAAAAAGTCAATAATCGATACCTAAAACTTGAATTTTACTACTACTTGCTGGCTATTACATCAACTTAGAAGCTTCATCTGTGTTCTACTATGGTGATTTTAATGTCTCCGCATACCGCAGCACGCGACATAGCTTTGCAGACGATAAGTACAACTTTTTCAGAGAGAAGGGCGGCCAATGTGACGATCTGGCTTTAAGTCGATTCGATAACAAATGACGAAAACGGACGGATTTCTCATGTTTTTACTACATATGAACACATTTCGCATTCTCCCGTGCAACTCGGCTGCTAGTCCTCCTTTCATGCAGAATGTTAAGGTCCTTGCTCATGTCCAAGGCACGAAAGCCAGCTAAAAAGTCAATAATCGATACCTAAAACTTGAATTCTACTACTTCTTACTGGCTATTACATCAACTTAGAAGCTTCATCTGTGTTCTACTATGGTTCTTATACTGTCCCCGCATACCGCAGCACGCAACATAGCTTTGCAGACGAGAAGTACAACCCTTTCAGAGAGAAGAGCGGCCAATGTGACGAACTGGCTTTAAGTCGATTCGATAACAAATGACGAAAACGGACGGATTTCTCAGGTTAATACTACATATGAACACTTTTCACATTCTCCCGTGCAAATAAGCTGCTAGTCCTCCTTTCATGCAGAATGTTAAGGTCCTAGCTCATGTCGAGGGCACCAAAGCCAGCTATAAAGTTTTAAACCATACCTAAAACTTGAATTTTACTACTTCTTCCTGGCTATTACATCAACTTAGAAGCTTCATCTGTGTTCTACTATGGTGCTTTTAGTGTTTCAGAATACCGCAGCACGCGACATAGCTTTGCAGACGATAAGTACAATCGTTTCAGAGAGAATAGCGGCCAATGTGACGATCTGGCTTTAAGTCGATTCGATAACAAATGACGAAAACGGACGGATTTCTAGGTTTTTACTACATATGAACACTTCTCATATTCTCCCGTGCAACTCCGCTGCTAATCCTTCTTTCATGCACAATCTTAAGGTCCTAGCTCATGTCCAACGCACCAATGCCATCTAAAAAGTCAATAATCGATACCTAAAACTTGGATTGTACTATATCTTACTGGCTATTACATCAACTTAGAAGCTTCATCTGTGTTCTACTATGGTGCTTTTACTGTCTCCGTATATCGCAGAGCGCGACATAGCTTTGCAGACGAGAAGTACAACCGTTTCAGAGAGAAGAGCGGCCAATGTGACGATCTGGCTTTAAGTCGATTCGATAACAAATGACGAAAACGGACGGATGTCTCAGGTTTTTACTACATATGAACACTTTTCACATTCTCCCGTGCAACTCGGCTTCTAGTCCTCCTTTCTTGCAGAATTGTAAGGTCCTAGCTCATGTCCAATGTACCAAAGCCAGCTAAAAAGTCAATAATCGATACCTAAAACTTGAATTGTACTACTTCTTACTGGCTATTACATCAACTTAGAAGCTTCATCTGTGTTCTACTATTGTGCTTTTAGTGTCTCCGCATACCGCAGCACGCGACATAGCTTTGCAGACGATAAGTACAACCGTTTCAGAGAGAAGAGCGACCGATGTGACGATCTGGCTTTAAGTAGATTCGATAACAAATGACGAAAACGGACGGATTCCTCAGGTTTTTACTACATATGAACACTTTTCACATTCTCCCATGCACCACGGCTGCTAGTCCTCCGTTCATGCAGAATCTTAAGGTCCTAGCTCATGTCCAAGGCACCAAAGCCAGCTAAAAAGTCAATAATCGATACCTAAAACTTGAATACTACTACTTCTTACTGGCTATTACATCAACTTAGAAGCTTCATCTGTGTTCTACTATGGTGCTTTTAGTGTCTCCGCATACCGCAGCACGCGACATAGCTTTGCAGACGATAAGTACAACCGTTTCAGAGAGAAGAACGGCCAATGTGACGATCTATCTATAAATCGATTCGATAACAAATGGCGAAAACGGACGTATTTCTCATGTTTTTACTACATATGAACACTTTTCACATTCTCCCGTGCAACTCGGCTGCTAGTCCTCCTTTCATGCAGAATCTTAAGGTCCTAGCTCATGTCCAAGGCACCAAACACAGCTAAAAAGTCAATAATCGATACATAAAACTTGAATTGTACTACTTCTTACTGGCTATTACATCAACTTAGAAGCTTCATCTGTGTTCTACTATGGTTCTTTTACTGTCTCCGCATACCGCAGCACGCCACATAGCTTTGCAGACGAGAAGTACAATCGTTTCAGAGAGAAGAGCGGCCAGTTTGACGATCTGGCTTTAAGTCGATTCGATAACAAATGACGAAAACGGACCAATAACTCAGGTTTTTACTACATATGAATACTTTTCACATTCTCCCGTGCAACTCGGCTGCTAGTCCTCCTTTATTGCAGAAACCTAAGGTCCTGTCTCATGTCCAAGGCACCAAAGCCAGCTAAAAAGTCAATAATCGATACCTAAAACTTGAATTGTACTACTTCTTACTGAGTATTACATCAACTTAGAATCTTCATCTGTCTTCTACTATGGTGCTTTTACTGTCTCCGCATACCGCAGCACGCGACATAGCTTTGCAGACGATAAGTACAACCGTTTCAGAGAGAAGAGCGGCCAATGTGACGATCTGGCTTTAAGTCGATTCGATAAGAAATGACGAAAACGGACGGATTTCTAGGTTTTTACTACATATGAGCACATTTCATATTCTCCCGTGCAACTCCGCTGCTAATTTCCATTCATGCAGAATCTTAAGGTCCTAGCTCATGTCCAAGGCACCAAAGCCAGCTAAAAATTCAATATTGAATACCTAAAATTTGAATTGTACTACTTCTTACTGGCTATTACATCAACTTAGAAGCTTCATCTGTGTTCTACTATGGTGCTTTTAGTATCTCCGCATACCGCAGCACGCGACATAGCTTTGCAGACGATAAGTACAACCGTTTCAGAGAGAAGAGCGGCCAATGTGACGACCTGGCTTTAAGTCGATTCGATAAGAAATGACGAAAACGGACGGATTTCTCAGGTTTTAACTACATATGAACACATTTCACATTCTCCCGTGCAACTCGGTTGCTAATCCTCCTTTCATGCAGAATCTTAAGTTCCTAGCACATGTCCAAGGCACCAAGGGCAGCTAAAAAGTCAATAATCGATAACTAAAACTTGAATTGTACTACTTCTTACTGGCTATTACATAACTTAGAAGCTTCATCTGTGTTCTACTATGGTGATTTTAGTGTTTCGCATACCGCAGCACGCGACATAGCTTTGCAGACGATAAGCACAACCGTTTCAGAGAGAAGAGCGGCCAATGTGACGATCTGGCTTTAAGTCGATTCGATAACAAATGACGAAAATGGACGGATTTCTAAGGTATTTACTACGTATGAACACTTTTCACATTCTCCCGTGCAACTCGGCTGCTAGTCCTCCTTTCATGCAGAATCTTAAGGTCCTAGCTCATGTCCAAGGCACCAAAGCCAGCTAAAAAGTCAATAATCGATACCTAAAATTTGAATTGTACTACTTCTTACTGGCTATTACATCAACTTAGAAGCTTCATCTGTGTTCTACTATGGTGATTTTAGTGTTTCCGCATACCGCAGCACGCGACATAGCTTTGCAGACGATAAGTACAACCGTTTCAGAGAGAAGAGCGGCCAATGTGACGATCTGGCTTTAAGTCGATTCGATAAGAAATGACGAAAACGGACGGATTTCTCAGGTTTTAACTACATATGAACACATTTCACATTCTCCCGTGCAACTCGGTTGCTAATCCTCCTTTCATGCAGAATCTTAAGTTCCTAGCTCATGTCCAAGGCACCAAAGCCAGCTAAAAAGTCAATAATCGATCCTAAAACTTGAATTGTACTACTTCTTACTGGCTATTACATCAACTTAGAAGCTTCATCTGTGTTCTACTATGGCGCTTTTAGTGTCTCCACTAACCGCAGCACGTGACATAGCTTGCAGACGTTAAGTACAACCGTTTCAGAGAGAAGAGCGGCCAATGTGACTATCTGGCTTTACGTCGATTCGATAACAAATGACGAAACGGACGGATTTCACAGGTTTTTACTACATATGAACACTTTTCACATTCTCCCGTGCAACTCGGCTGCTAGTCCTCCGTTCATGCAGAATTTTAAGGTCCTAGCTCATGTCCAAGGCACCAAAGAATGGTAAAAAGTCAATAATCGTTACCTAAGACTTGTATTGTACTACTTCTTACCGGCTATTACATCAACTTAGAAGCTTCATCCGTGTTCTACTATGGTGCTTTTAGTGTCTCCGCATACCGCAGCACGTGACATAGCTTTGCAGACGATAAGTACAACCGTTTCAGAGTTAAGAGCGGCCAATGTGACTATCTGGCTTTAAGTCGATTCGATAACAAATGACGAAAACGGACGGATTTCTCAGGTTTTTACTACATATGATTACTTTTCACATTCTCCCATGCAACTCGGCAGCTAGTCCTCCTTTAATGCAGAATCTTAAGGTCCTAGCTCATGTCCAAGGCACCAAAGCCAGCTAAAAAGTCAATAATCGATACCTAAAACTTGAATTGTACTACTTCTTACTGGCTATTACATCAACTTAGAAGCTTCATCTGTGTTCTGCTATGGTGCTTTTAGTGTCTCCGCATACCGCAGCACGCGACATAGCTTTGCAGACGATAAGTAGAACCGTTTCAGAAAGAAGAGCGGCCAATGTGACGATTTGGCTTTAAGTCGATTCGATAACAAATGACCAAAACGAACGGATTTCTCAGGTTTTTACTACATATGAACACACTTCACATTCTCCCGTGCAACTCGGCTGTTAATCCACCTTTCATGCAGAATCTTAAGGTCCTAGCTCATGTCCAAGGCACCAAAGCCAGCTAAAAAGTCAATAATCGATACCTAAAACTTGAATTGCACTACTTCTTACTGGCTATTACATCAACTTAGAAGCTTCATCTGTGTTCTACTATGGCGCTTTTAGTGTCTCCACATACCGCAGCACGTGGCATAGCTTCGCAGACGATAAGTACAACCGTTTCAGAGAGAAGAGCGGCGAATGTGACGATCTGGCTTTACGTCGATTCGATAACAAATGACGAAAACGGACGGATTTCTCAGGTTTTTACTACATATGAACACTTTTCACATTCTCCCGTGCAACTCGGCTGCTAGTCCTCCGTTCATGCAGAATTTTGAGGTCCTAGCTCATGTCCAAGGTACCAAAGAATGGTAAAAAGTCAATAATCGATACCTAAGACTTGAATTGTACTACATCTTATTGGATATTACTTCAACTTTGAAACTTCATCTGTGTTCTACTATGGTGATTTTAGTGTCTCCGCATACCGCAGCACGCGACATAGCTTTGCAGACAATAAGTACAACCGTTTCAGAGAGAAGAGCGGCCAATGTGACGATCTGGCTTTCAGTCGATTCGATAACAAATGACGATAACGGACGGATTTCTCAGGATTTTACTACAAATGAACACTTTTCACATTCTCCCGTGCAACTCGGCTGCTAATCCACATTTCATGCAGAATCTTAAGGTCCTAGCTCATGTCCAAGGCACCAAAGCCAGCTAAAAAGTCAATAATCTATACATAAAACTTGAATTACACTACTTCTTACTGGCTATTACATCAACTTAGAAGCTTCATCTGTGTTCTACTATGTCCGTTTTAGTGTCTCCACATACCGCAGCACGTGACATAGCTTTGCAGACGATAAGTACAACCGTTTCAGAGAGAAGAGCGGCCAATGTGACGATCTGGCTTTAAGTCGATTCGATAACAAATGTCGAACACGGACGGATTTCTCTGGTTTTTACTACATATGAACACTTTTCACATTCTCCCGTGCAACTCGGCTGCTAGTCCTCCATTAATGCAGAATTTTAAGGTCCTAGCTCATGTCCAAGCCACCAAAGAATGGTAAAAATTCAATAATCGATACCTAAGACTTGAATTGTACTACATCTTACTGGCTATTACATCATCTTAGAAGCTTCATCTGTGTTCTACTATGGTGATTTTAGTGTCTCCGCATACCGCAGCACGCGACATAGCTTTGCAGACGATAAGTACAACCGTTTCAGAGAGAAGAGCGGCCAATGTGACGATCTGGCATTAAGTCGATTCGATAACAAATGGCGGAAATGGACGGATTTCTCAGGTTTTTACTACATATGAACACTTTTCACATTCTCACGTGCAACTCGGCTGCTAGACCTCCTATCATGCAAAATCTTAAGTTCCTAGCTCATGCCCAAGGCACCAAAGAAGGGTAAAAAGTCAACAATCGATACGTAAAACTTGAATTGTACTACTTCTTACTGGCTATTACATCAACTTAGAAGCTTCATCTGTGTTCTACTATGGTGCTTTTAGTGTCTCCACATACCGCAGCACGCGACATAGCTTTGCAGACGATAAGTACAACCGCTTTAGAGAGTAGAGCGCCCAATGTGACGATCTGGCTTTAAGTCGATTCGATAACAAATGTTGAACACGGACGGATTTCTCTGGTTTTTACTACATATGAACACTTTTCACATTCTAACGTGCAACTCGGCTGCTAGTCCTCCTTTAATGCAGAATCTTAAGGTCCTAGCTCATGTCCAAGGCACCAAAGCCAGCTAAAAAGTCAATAATCGATACCTAAAACTTGAATTGTACTACTTCTTACAGGCTATTACATCAAATTAGAGCCTTCATCTGTGTTCTACTATGGTGCTTTCAGTGTCTCCACACACCGCAGCACGCGACATAGTTTTGCAGACGATAAGTGGAACCGTTTCAGAGAGAAGAGCGGCCAATGTGACGATCTGGCTTTAAGTCGATTCGATAACAAATGACGAAAACGGAAGGATTTCTCAGGTTTTTACTACATATGAACATTTTCCACATTCTCCAGTGCATCTCGGCTGCTAGTAATCCTTTCATGCAGAATCTTAAGGTCCTATCTCATGTCCAAGACACCAAAGCCAGCTAAAATGTCAATAATCAGTACCTAAAACTTAAATTGTACTACTTCTTACTGACTATTACATCAACTTAGAAGCTTCATCTGTTTTCCACTATGGTGCATTTAGTGTCTCTGCATACCGCAGCGCGCGACATAGCTTTGCACAAGATAAGTACAACCGTTTCAGAACGAAGAGCGGCCAATGTGACGATCTGGCTTTAAGTCGATTCGATAACAATGACGATAACGAACGGATTTCTAAGGTTTTTATTACATATGAACACTTTTCACAATCTCCCAAGCATCTCGGCTGCTAGTCCTCCGTTCATGCAGAATTTTAAGGTCCTAGCTCATGTCCAAGGCACCAAAGAATGGTAAAAAGTCAATAATCGATACCGAAGACATGATTTGTACTACATCTTACTATATATTACTTCAACTTAGAAGTTTCATCTGTGTTCTACTATGGTGATTTTAGTGTCTCCGCATACCGCAGCACGCGACATAGCTTTGCAGACGATAAGTACAACCGTTTCAGAGAGAAGAGCGGCCAATGTGACGATCTGGTATTAAGTCGATTCGATAACAAATGGCGGAAATGGACGGATTTCTCAGGTTTTTACTACATAAGAACACTTTTCTCATTCTCCCATGCAACTCGGCTTCTAGACCTCCTTTCATGCAGAATCGTAAGGTCCTAACTCATGTCCAAGGCACCAAAGCCAGCTTAAAAGTCAATAATCGATACCTAAAACTGGAATTGTACTACTTCTTAATGACTATTACATCATCTTAGAAGCTTCATCTGCGTTCTACAATGGTGCTTTTAGTGTCTCCGCATACCGCAGCACGCGACATAGCTTTGCAGTCGATAAGTACAACCGTTTCAGGGAGAAGAGCGGCTAATGTGACGATTTGGCTTTAAGTCGATTCGATAACAAATGACGATAACGAACGGATTTCTAAGGTTTTTACTACATAGGAACACTTCTCACATTCTCCCGTTCAACTCGGCAGCTAGTCCTCCTTTCATGCAGAATCTTAAGGTCCTAGCTCATGTCCAAGGCACCAAAGCCAGCTAGAAAGTCAATAATCGATACCTACAACTTGAATTGTACTACTTCTTACTGGCTATTACATCAACTTAGAAGCTTCATCTGAGTTCTACTATGGTGCTTTTAATGTCTCCGCATACCGCAGCACGACACGTAGCTTTGCAGACGATAAGTACCACCGTTTCAAAGAGAAGAGCGGCCAATGTGACGATCTGGCTTTAAGTCGATTCGACAACAAATGACGAAAACGGACGGATTTCTCAGGTTTTTACTACATATGAACACTTTTCACATTCTCACGTGCAACGCGGCTGCTAGACCTCCTATCATACAAAATCTTAAGTTCCTAGCTCATGCCCAAGGCACCAAAGAAGGGTAAAAAGTCAACAATCGATACTTAAAACTTGAATTGTACTACTTCTTACTGGCTATTACATCAACTTAGAAGCTTCATCTGTGTTCTACTGTGGTGATTTTAGTGTCTCCACTAACCGCAGCACGTGACATAGCTTTGCAGACGATAAGTACAACCGTTTCAGAGAGAAGAGCGGCCAATGTGACTATCTGGCTCTACGTCGATTCGATAACAAATGACGAAACGGACGGATTTCTCTTGTTTTTACTACATATGAACACTTTTCACATTCTCCCGTGCAACTCGGCTGCTAGTCCTCCGTTCATGCAGAATTTTAAGGTCCTAGCTCATGTCCAAGGCACCAAAGAATGGTAAAAAGTCAATAATCGTTACCTAAGACTTGTATTGTACTACTTCTTACCGGCTATTACATCAACTTAGAAGCTTCATCCGTGTTCTACTATGGTGCTTTTAGTGTCTCCGCATACCGCAGCACGTGACATAGCTTTGCAGACGATAAGTACAACCGTTTCAGAGTTAAGAGCGGCCAATGTGACGATCTGGCTTTAAGTCGATTCGATAACAAATGACGAAAACGGACGGATTTGTCAGGTTTTTACTACATATGAACACTTTTCACTTTCTCCCTCGCAACTCGGCTGCTATTCCTCCTTTCATGCAAAGTCTTAAGGCCGTAGCTCATGTCCAAGGCACCAAAGCCAGCTAAAAAGTAAATAATCGATACCTAAAACTTGAATTGTACTACTTCTTACTGGCTATTACATCAACTTAGAAGCTTCTTCTGTGTTCTACTATGGTGCTTTTAGTGTCTCCGCATACCGCAGCACGCGACATAGATTTGCAGACGATAAGTACAGCCGTTTCAGAGAGAAGAGTGGCCAATGTGACGATCTGGCTTTAAGTCGATTCGATAACAAATGACGAAAACGGACGGATTTCTCAGGTTTTTACTACATATGAACACATTTCACATTCTCCTATGCTACTCGGCTGCTAATCCTCCTTTCATGCAGAATCTTAAGGTCCTAGCTCATGTCCAAGGCACCAAAGCCAGCTAAAAAGTCAATAATCGATACCTAAAACTTGAATTGTACTACTTCTAACTGGCTATTACACCAACTTAGAAGCTTCATCTGTGTTCTGCTATGGTGCTTTTAGTGTCTCCGCATACCGCAGCACACGACATAGCTTTGCAGACGATAAGTAGAACCGTTTCAGAAAGAAGAGCGGCCAATGTGACGATCTGGCTTTAAGTCGATTCGATAACAAATGACCAAAACGAACGGATTTCTCAGGTTTTTACTACATATGAACACACTTCACATTCTCCCGTGCAACTCGGCTGTTAATCCACCTTTCATGCAGAATCTTAAGGTCCTAGCTCATGTCCAAGGCACCAAAGCCAGCTAAAAAGTCAATAATCAATAACTAAAACTTGAATTGCACTACCTCTTACTGGCTATTACATCAACTTAGAAGCTTCATCTGTGTTCTACTATGGCGCTTTTAGTGTCTCCACATACCGCAGCACGTGGCATAGCTTCGCAGACGATAAGTACAACCGTTTCAGAGAGAAGAGCGGCCAATGTGACGATCTGGCTTTACGTCGATTCGATAACAAATGACGAAAACGGACGGATTTCTCAGGTTTTTACTACATATGAACACTTTTCACATTCTCCCGTGCAACTCGGCTGCTAGTCCTCCGTTCATGCAGAATTTTGAGGTCCTAGCTCGTGTCCAAGGTACCAAAGAATGGTAAAAAGTCAATAATCGATACCTAAGACTTGAATTGTACTACATCTTACTCGATATTACTTCAACTTAGAAACTTCATCTGTGTTCTACTATGGTGATTTTAGTGTCTCCGCATACCGCAGCACGCGACATAGCTTTGCAGACAATAAGTACAACCGTTTCAGAGAGAAGAGCGGCCAATGTGACGCTCTGGCTTTCAGTCGATTCGATAACAAATGACGATAACGGACGGATTTCTCAGGATTTTACTACATATGAACACTTTTCACATTCTCCCAAGCAACTCGGCTGCTAGTCCTCCATTCATGCAGATTTTTAAGGTCCTAGCTCATGTCCAAGCCACCAAAGAATGGTAAAAAGTCAATAATCGATACCTAAGACTTGAATTGTACTACATCTTACTGGCTATTACATCATCTTAGAAGCTTCATCTGAGTTCTACAATGGTGATTTTAGTGTCTCCGCATACCGCAGCACGCGACATAGATTTGCAGACGATAAGTACAGCCGTTTCAGAGAGAAGAGCGGCCAATGTGACGATCTGGCTTTAAGTCGATTCGATAACAAATGACGAAAACGGACGGATTTCTCAGGTTTTTACTACATATGAACACATTTCACATTCTCCTATGCTACTCGGCTGCTAATCCTCCTTTCATGCAGAATCTTAAGGTCCTAGCTCATGTCCACGGCTTCAAAGCCAGCTAAAAAGTCAATAATCGATACCTAAAACTTGAATTGTACTACTTCTAACTGGCTATTACATCAACTTAGAAGCTTCATCTGTGTTCTGCTATGGTGCTTTTAGTGTCTCCGCATACCGCAGCACGCGACATAGCTTTGCAGACGATAAGTAGAACCGTTTCAGAAAGAAGAGCGGCCAATGTGACGATCTGGCTTTAAGTCGATTCGATAACAAATGACCAAAACGAACGGATTTCTCAGGTTTTTAATACATATGAACACACTTCACATTCTCCCGTGCAACTCGGCTGCTAATCCACATTTCATGCAGAATCTTAAGGTCTTAGCTCATGTCCAAGGCACCAAAGCCAGCTAAAAAGTCAATAATCTATAAATAAAACTTGAATTCCACTACTTCTAACTGGCTATTACATCAACTTAGAAGCTTCATCTGTGTTCTGCTATGGCCCTTTTAGTGTCTCCACATACCGCAGCACGTGACATAGCTTTGCAGACGATAAGTACAACCGTTTCAGAGAGAAGAGCGGCCAATGTGACGATCTGGCTTTAAGTCGATTCGATAACAAATTTCGAACACGGATGGATTTCTCTGGTTTTTACTACATATGAACACTTTTCACATTCTCCCAAGCAACTCGGCTGCTAGTCCTCCATTCATGCAGATTTTTAAGGTCCTAGCTCATGTCCAAGCCACCAAAGAATGGTAAAAAGTCAATAATCGATACCTAAGACTTGAATTGTACTACATCTTACTGGCTATTACATCATCTTAGAAGCTTCATCTGAGTTCTACAATGGTGAGTTTAGTGTCTCCGCATACCGCAGCACGCGACATAGCTTTGCAGACGATAAGTACAACCGTTTCAGAGAGGAGAGCGGCCAATGTGACGATCTGGCATTAAGTCGATTCGATAACAAAATGGCAAAAACGGACGGATTTCTCAGGTTTTTACTACATATGAACACTTTTCACATTCTCACGTGCGACTCGGCTGCTAGACCTCCTATCATGCAAAATCTTAAGTTCCTAGCTCATGCCCAAGGCACCAAAGAAGGGTAAAAAGTGAACAATCGATACGTAAAACTTGAATTGTACTACTTCTTACTGGCTATTACATCAACTTAGAAGCTTCATCTGTGTTCTACTATGGTGCTCTTAGTGTCTCCACATACCGCAGCACGCGACATAGCTTTGCAGACGATAAGTACAACCGCTTTAGAGAGTAGAGCGCCCAATGTGACGATCTGGCTTTAAGTCGATTCGATAACAAATGTTGAACACGGACGGATTTCTCTGGTTTTTACTACATATGAACACTTTTCACATTCTAACGTGCAACTCGGCTGCTAGTCCTCCTTTAATGCAGAATCTTAAGGTCCTAGCTCATGTCCAAGGCACCAATGCCAGCTAAAAAGTCAATAATCGATACCTAAAACTTGAATTGTACTACTTCTTACAGGCTATTACATCAAATTAGAGCCTTCATCTGTGTTCTACTATGGTGCTTTCAGTGTCTCCACATACCGCAGCACGCGACATAGCTTTGCAGTCGATAAGTACAACCGTTTTAGGGAGAAGAGCGGCTAATGTGACGATCTGGCTTTAAGTCGATTCGATAACAAATGACGATAACGAACGGATTTCTCAGGTTTTTACTACATAGGAACACTTCTCACATTCTCCCGTTCAACTCGGCTGCTAGTCCTCCTTTCATGCAGAATCTTAAGGTCCTAGCTCATGTCCAAGGCACCAAAGCCAGCTAGAAATTCAATAATCGATACCTACAACTTGAATTGTACTACTTCTTACTGGCTATTACATCAACTTAGAAGCTTCATCTGTGTTCTACTATGGTGCTTTTAGTGTCTCCGCATACCGCAGCACGACACGTAGCTTTGCAGACGATAAGTACCACCGTTTCAAAGAGAAGAGCGGCCAATGTGACGATCTGGCTTTAAGTCGATTCGACAACAAATGACGAAAACGGACGGATTTCTCAGGTTTTTACTACATATGAACACTTTTCACATTCTCACGTGCAACGCGGCTGCTAGACCTCCTATCATGCAAAATCTTAAGTTCCTAGCTCATGCCCAAGGCACCAAAGAAGGGTAAAAAGTCAACAATCGATACTTAAAACTTGAATTGTACTACTTCATACTGGCTATTACATCAACTTAGAAGCTTCATCTGTGTTTTACTATGGTGCTTTTAGTGTCTCCGCATGCCGCAGCACTCGACATAGCTTTGCAGACGATAAGTACAACCGTTTCAGAGAGAAGAGCGGCCAATGTTACGATCTGGCTTTAAGTCGATTCGATAACAAATGTCGAACACGGACGGATTTCTCTGGTTTTTACTACATATGAACACTTTTCACATTCTCCCGTGCAACTCGGCTGCTAGTCCTCCTTTCATGCAGAATCTTAAGGTCCTAGCTCAGGTCCAAGGCACCAAAGCCAGCTAAAAAGTTAATAATCGATACCTAAAACTTGAATCGTACTACTTCTTACTGGCTATTACATCAACTTAGAAGCTTCATCTGTGTTCTACTATGGTGCTTTTAGTGTCTCCGCATACCGCAGCACGCGACATAGCTTTGCAGTCGATAAGCACAACCGTTTCAGAGAGAATTGCGGCTAATGTGACGATCTGGCTTTAAGTCGATTCGATAACAAATGACGATAACGAACGGATTTCTCAGGTTTTTACTACATATGAACACTTTTCACATTCTCACGTGCAACGCGGCTGCTAGACCTCCTATCATGCAAAATCTTAAGTTCCTAGCTCATCCCCAAGGCACCAAAGAAGGGTAAGAAGTCAACAATCGATACTTAAAACTTGAATTGTACTACTTCTTACTGGCTATTACATCAATTTAGAAGCTTCATCTGTGTTCTACTATGGTGCTTTTAGTGTCTCCGCATGCCGCAGCACGCGACATAGCTTTGCAGACGATAAGTACAACCGATTCAGAGAGAAGAGCGGCCATTGTGACGATCTGGTTTTAAGCCGATTCGATAACAAATGACGAAAACGGACGGATATCTCAGGTTTTTACTACATATGAACACTTTTCACATTCTCCCATGCAACTCGGCTGCTAGTCCTCCTTTCATGGAGAATCTTAAGGTCCTAGCTCATGTCCAAGGCACCAAAGCCAGCTAAAAAGTGAATAATCGATAACTAAAACTTGAATGGTACTACTTCTTACTGGCTATTACATCAACTTAGAAGCTTCATCTGTGTTCTACTATGGTGCTTTTAGTGTCTCCACATACCGCAGCACGACACGTAGCTTTGCAGACGATAAGTACCACCGTTTCAAAGAGAAGAACGGCCAATGTGACGATCTGGCTTTAAGTCGATTCGACAACAAATGACGAAAACGGACGGATTTCTCAGGTTTTTACTACATATGAACACTTTTCAAATTCTCCCGTGCAACTCGGCTGCTAGTCCTCCTTTCATGCAGAATCTTAGGGTCCTAACTCATGTCCAAGGCACCAAAGTCAGCTAAAAAGTCAATAATCGATACCTAAAACTTGAATTGTACTACTTCTTACTGGCTATTACATCAACTTAGAAGCTTCATCTGTGTTCTACTGTGATGCTTTTAGTGTCTCCGCATACCGCAGCACGCGACATAGCTTTGCAGACGATAAGTTTCTCAGGTTTTTACTACATATGAACACTTTTCACATTCTCACGTGCAACGCGGCTGCTAGACCTCCTATTATGCAAAATCTTAAGTTCCTAGCTCATGCCCAAGGCACCAAAGAAGGGTAAGAAGTCAACAATCGATACTTAAAACTTGAATTGTACTACTTCTTACTGGCTATTACATCAATTTAGAAGCTTCATCTGTGTTCTACTATGGTGCTTTTAGTGTCTCCGCATGCCGCAGCACGCGACATAGCTTTGCAGACGATAAGTACAACCGATTCAGAGAGAAGAGCGGCCATTGTGACGATCTGGTTTTAAGCCGATTCGATAACAAATGACGAAAACGGACGGATATCTCAGGTTTTTACTACATATGAACACTTTTCACATTCTCCCATGCAACTCGGCTGCTAGTCCTCCTTTCATGGAGAATCTTAAGGTCCTAGCTCATGTCCAAGGCACCAAAGCCAGCTAAAAAGTGAATAATCGATAACTAAAACTTGAATGGTACTACTTCTTACTGGCTATTACATCAACTTAGAAGCTTCATCTGTGTTCTACTATGGTGCTTTTAGTGTCTCCACATACCGCAGCACGACACGTAGCTTTGCAGACGATAAGTACCACCGTTTCAAAGAGAAGAACGGCCAATGTGACGATCTGGCTTTAAGTCGATTCGACAACAAATGACGAAAACGGACGGATTTCTCAGGTTTTTACTACATATGAACACTTTTCAAATTCTCCCATGCAACTCGGCTGCTAGTCCTCCTTTCATGCAGAATCTTAGGGTCCTAACTCATGTCCAAGGCACCAAAGTCAGCTAAAAAGTCAATAATCGATACCTAAAACTTGAATTGTACTACTTCTTACTGGCTATTACATCAACTTAGAAGCTTCATCTGTGTTCTACTGTGATGCTTTTAGTGTCTCCGCATACCGCAGCACGCGACATAGCTTTGCAGACGATAAGTTTCTCAGGTTTTTACTACATATGAACACTTTTCACATTCTCACGTGCAACGCGGCTGCTAGACCTCCTATTATGCAAAATCTTAAGTTCCTAGCTCATGCCCAAGGCACCAAAGAAGGGTAAGAAGTCAACAATCGATACTTAAAACTTGAATTGTACTACTTCTTACTGGCTATTACATCAACTTGGAAGCTTCATCTGTGTTTTACTATGGTGCTTTTAGTGTCTCCGCAAACCGCAGCACTCGACATAGCTTTGCAGACGATAAGTACAACCGTTTCAGAGAGAAGAGCGGCCAATGTGACGAATTGGCTTTAAGTCGATTCGATAACAAATGTCGAACACGGACGGATTTCTCTGGTTTTTACTACATATGAACACTTTTCACATTCTCCCGTGCAACTCGGCTGCTAGTCCTCCTTTCATGCAGAATCTTAAGGTCCTAGCTCATGTCCAAGGCACCAAAGCCAGCTAAAAAGTCAATAATCGATACCTAAAACTTGAATGGTACTACTTCTTACTGGCTATTACATCAACTTAGAAGCTACATCTGTGTTCTACTATGGTGCTTTTAGTGTCTGCGCATACCGCTGCACGCGACATAGCTTTGCAGTCGATAAGTACAACCGTTTCAGAGAGAATTGCGGCTAATGTGACGATCTGGCTTTAAGTCGATTCGATAACAAATGACGTAAACGGACGGATTTCTCTGGTTTTTACTACATATGAACACTTTTCACATTCTCCTGTACAACTCGGCTGCTAGACCTCCGGTCATGCAGAATCTTAAGGTCCTAACTCATGTCCAGGGCACCTAAGTCAGCTAAAAAGTCAATAATCGATACTTAAAACTTGAATTGTACTACTTCTTACTGACTATTACATCATCTTAGAAGCTTCATGTGTGTTCTACTATGGTGCTTTTAGTGTCTCCGCATACCGCACCACGCGACATAGCTTTGCAGTCGATAAGTACAACCGTTTCAGAGAGAAGAGCGGCTAATGTGACGATCTTGCTTTAAGTCGTTTCGATAACAAATGACGATAACGGACGGATTTCTCAGGTTTTTAATACATATGAACACTTTTTACATTCTCCCCTGCAACTCGGCTGCTAGTCCTCCTTTCATGCAGAATCTTAAGGTCCTAGCTCATGTCCAAGGAACCAAGGGCAGCTAAAAAGTCAATAATCGATACCTAAAACTTGAATTGTACTACTTCTTACTGGCTATTACATCAATTAGAAGCTTCATCTGTGTTCTACTATGATGCTTTTAGTGTCTCCGCATTCTGCAGCACGCGACATAGCTTTGCAGACGATAAGTACAACCGTTTCAGAGAGAAGAGCGGCCAATGTGACGATCTGGCTTTAAGTCGATTCGATAAAAAATGACGAAAACGGACGGATTTCTCAGGTTTTTACTACATATGAACACTTTTCACATTCTCCCGTGCAACTCGGCTGCTAGTCCTCCTTTCATGCACAATCTTAAAGTCCTAGCTCATGTCCAAGGCACCAAAGCCAGCTAAAAAGTTAATAATCGATACCTAAAACTTGAATTGTACAACTTCTTACTGGCTATTACATCAACTTAGAAGCTTCATCTGTATTCTACTATGGTGCTTTTAGTGTCTCCACATACCGCAGCACGCGACATAGCTTTGCAGAAGATAAGTACAACCGTTTTAGAGAGAAGAGCGGCCAATGTGACGATCTGGCTTTAAGTCGAAGCGATAACAAATGACGAAAACGGACGGATTTCTCAGGTTTTTACTACATATGAGCACATTTCACATTCTCCCGTGCAACTTTTCTGCTAGTCTCCCTCTCATGCAGATTCTTAGGGTCCTAGCTCATGTCCAAGGCACCAAAGCCAGCTAAAAAGTCAATAATCGATACCTAAAACTTGACTTGTACTACTTCTTACTGGCTATTACATCAACTTAGAAGCTTCATCTGTGTCCTACTAAGGTGATTTTAGTGTCTCCACATACCGCAGCACGCGACATAGCTTTGCAGACGATAAGTACAACCGTTTTAGAGAGAAGACCGGCCAATGTGACGATCCGGCTTTAAGTCGATTCGGTAATATACGACGATAACGAACGGATTTCTCAGGTTTTTACTACATATGAACACTTTTCACATTCTCCCTTGCAACTCGGCTGCTAGTCCTCCTTTCATGCACAATCTTAAAGTCCTAGCTCATGTCCAAGGCACCAAAGCCAGCTAAAAAGTGAATAATCGATACCTAAAACTTGAATTGTACTACTTCTTACTGGCTATTACATCAACTTAGAAGCTTCATCTGTGTTCTACTATGGTGCTTTTAGTGTCTCAGCATATAGCAGCACGCGACATAGCTTTGCAGACGATAAGTACAACCGTTTCAGAGAGAAGAGCGGCCAATGTGACGATCTGGCTTGAAGTCGGTTCGATAACAAATGATGAAAACGGACCGATTTCTAAGGTTTTTACTACATATGAACACTATTCACATTCTCCCATGCAACTCGGCTGTTAGTCCTCCTTTCATGCAAAATCTTAATTTCCTAGCTCATATTCAAGGCACCAAAGAAGGGTAAAAAGTCAATAACCGATACCTAAAACTTTAATTGTACTACTTCTTACTGGCTATTACATCAACGTAGAAGCTTCATCTGTGTTCTACTATGGTGCTTTTAGTGTGTCCGCATACCGCAGCACGCGACATAGCTTTGCAGACGATAAGTACAACTTTTTCAGAGAGAAGAGCGGCCAATGTGATGATCTGGCTTTAAGTCGATTCGATAACAAATGACGAAAACGGACGGATTTCTCAGGTTTTTACTACATATGAACACTTTTCACATTCTCCCGTGCAACTCGGCTGCTAGTCCTCCTTACATGCAGAATCTTAAGGTCCTAGCTCATGTCCAAGGCACCAAAGCCAGCTAAAAAGTCAATAATCGATACCTAAAACTTGAGTTGTACTACTTCTTACTGGCTATTACATCAACTTAGAAGCTTCATCTGTGTTCTACTATGGTGATTTTAATGTCTCCGCATACCGCAGCACGCGACATAGCTTTGCAGACGATAAGTACAACTTTTTCAGAGAGAAGGGCGGCCAATGTGACGATCTGGCTTTAAGTCGATTCGATAACAAATGACGAAAACGGACGGATTTCTTATGTTTTTACTACATATGAACACATTTCACATTCTCCCGTGCAACTCGGCTGCTAGTCCTCCTTTAATGCAGAATATAAAGGTCCGAGCTCATTTCCAAGGCACCAAAGCCAGCTAAAAAGTCAATAATCGATACCTAAAACTTGAGTTGTACTACTTCTTACTGGCTATTACATCAACTTAGAAGCTTCAACTGTGTTCTATTATGCTGCTTTTAGTGTCTCCGCATACCGCAGCACGCGACATAGCTACGAAATCGATTAGTACAACCGTTTCAGAGAGAAGAGCGGCCAATGTGACGATCTATCTATAAATCGATTCGATAACAAATGGCGAAAACGGACGAATTTCTCATGTTTTTACTACATATGAACACTTTTCACATTCTCCCGTGCAACTCGGCTGCTAGTCCTCCTTTCATGCAGAATCTTAAGGTCCTAGCTCATGTCGAAGGCACCAAAGATAGCTAAAAAGTCAATAATCGATACATAAAACTTGAATTGTACTACTTCTTACTGGCTATTACATCAACTTAGAAGCTTCATCTGTGTTCTACTATGGTTCTTTTACTGTCTCCGCATACCGCAGCACGCAACATAGCTTTGCAGACGAGAAGTACAACCGTTTCAGAGAGAAGAGCGGCCAGTTTGACGATCTGGCTTTAAGTCGATTCGATAACAAATGTCGAAAACGGACAAATGTCTCAGGTTTTTACTACATATGAATACTTTTCACATTCTCCCGTGCAACTCGGCTGCTAGTCCTCCTTTAATGCAGAAACCTAAGGTCCTGTCTCATTTCCAAGGCACCAAAGCCAGCTAAAAAGTCAATAATCGATACCTAAAACTTGAATTGTACTACTTCTTACTGAGTATTACATCAACTTAGAAGCTTCATCTGTCTTCTACTATGGTGCTTTTACTGTCTCCGCATACCGCAGCACGCGACATAGCTTTGCAGACGATAAGTACAAGCGTTTCAGAGAGAAGAGCGGCCAATGTGACGATCTGGCTTTAAGTTGATTCGATAACAAATGACGAAAACGGACGGATTTCTAGGTTTTTACTACATATGAGCAGTTTTCATATTCTCCCGTGCAACTCCGCTGCTAATTTCCATTCATGCAGAATCTTAAGGTCCTAGCTCATGTCCAACGCACCAATGCCATCTAAAAAGTCAATAATCGATACCTAAAACTTGGATTGTACTATATCTTACTGGCTATTACATAAACTTAGAAGCTTCATCTGTGTTCTACTATGGTGCTTTTACTGTCTCCGCATATCGCAGAGCGCGACATAGCTTTGCAGACGAGAAGTACAACCGTTTCAGAGAGAAGAGCGGCCAATGTGACGATCTGGCTTTAAGTCGATTCGATAACAAATGACGAAAACGGACGGATTTCTCAGGTTTTTACTACATATGAACACTTTTCACATTCTCCCATGCACCACGGCTGCTAGTCCTCCGTTCATGCAGAATCTTAAGGTCCTAGCTCATGTCCAAGGCACCAAAGCCAGCTAAAAAGTCAATAATCGATACCTAAAACTTGAATTGTACTACTTCTTACTGGCTATTACATCAACTTAGAAGCTTCATCTGTGTTCTACTATGGTGCTTTTAGTGTCTCCGCATACCGCAGCACGCGACATAGTTTTGCAGACGATAAGTACAACCCTTTCAGAGAGAAGAGCGGCCAATGTGACGATCTGGCTTTAAGTCGATTCGATAACAAATGACGAAAACGGACGGATTTCTCAGGTTAATACTACATATGAACACTTTTCACATTCTCCCGTGCAAATCGGCTGCTAGTCCTCCTTTCATGCAGAATCTTAAGGTCCTAGCTCATGTCAAAGGCACCAAAGAAAGCTAAAAAGTCAATAATCGATACCTAAAACTTGAATTTTACTACTACTTGCTGGCTATTACATCAACTTAGAAGCTTCATCTGTGTTCTACTATGGTGATTTTAATGTCTCCGCATACCGCAGCACGCGACATAGCTTTGCAGACGATAAGTACAACTTTTTCAGAGAGAAGGGCGGCCAATGTGACGATCTGGCTTTAAGTCGATTCGATAACAAATGACGAAAACGGACGGATTTCTCATGTTTTTACTACATATGAACACATTTCGCATTCTCCCGTGCAACTCGGCTGCTAGTCCTCCTTTCATGCAGAATGTTAAGGTCCTTGCTCATGTCCAAGGCACGAAAGCCAGCTAAAAAGTCAATAATCGATACCTAAAACTTGAATTCTACTACTTCTTACTGGCTATTACATCAACTTAGAAGCTTCATCTGTGTTCTACTATGGTTCTTTTACTGTCCCCGCATACCGCAGCACGCAACATAGCTTTGCAGACGAGAAGTACAACCCTTTCAGAGAGAAGAGCGGCCAATGTGACGAACTGGCTTTAAGTCGATTCGATAACAAATGACGAAAACGGACGGATTTCTCAGGTTAATACTACATATGAACACTTTTCACATTCTCCCGTGCAAATAAGCTGCTAGTCCTCCTTTCATGCAGAATGTTAAGGTCCTAGCTCATGTCGAGGGCACCAAAGCCAGCTATAAAGTTTTAAACCATACCTAAAACTTGAATTTTACTACTTCTTCCTGGCTATTACATCAACTTAGAAGCTTCATCTGTGTTCTACTATGGTGCTTTTAGTGTTTCAGAATACCGCAGCACGCGACATAGCTTTGCAGACGATAAGTACAATCGTTTCAGAGAGAATAGCGGCCAATGTGACGATCTGGCTTTAAGTCGATTCGATAACAAATGACGAAAACGGACGGATTTCTAGGTTTTTACTACATATGAACACTTCTCATATTCTCCCGTGCAACTCCGCTGCTAATCCTTCTTTCATGCACAATCTTAAGGTCCTAGCTCATGTCCAACGCACCAATGCCATCTAAAAAGTCAATAATCGATACCTAAAACTTGGATTGTACTATATCTTACTGGCTATTACATCAACTTAGAAGCTTCATCTGTGTTCTACTATGGTGCTTTTACTGTCTCCGTATATCGCAGAGCGCGACATAGCTTTGCAGACGAGAAGTACAACCGTTTCAGAGAGAAGAGCGGCCAATGTGACGATCTGGCTTTAAGTCGATTCGATAACAAATGACGAAAACGGACGGATGTCTCAGGTTTTTACTACATATGAACACTTTTCACATTCTCCCGTGCAACTCGGCTTCTAGTCCTCCTTTCTTGCAGAATTGTAAGGTCCTAGCTCATGTCCAATGTACCAAAGCCAGCTAAAAAGTCAATAATCGATACCTAAAACTTGAATTGTACTACTTCTTACTGGCTATTACATCAACTTAGAAGCTTCATCTGTGTTCTACTATTGTGCTTTTAGTGTCTCCGCATACCGCAGCACGCGACATAGCTTTGCAGACGATAAGTACAAACGTTTCAGAGAGAAGAGCGACCGATGTGACGATCTGGCTTTAAGTAGATTCGATAACAAATGACGAAAACGGACGGATTCCTCAGGTTTTTACTACATATGAACACTTTTCACATTCTCCCATGCACCACGGCTGCTAGTCCTCCGTTCATGCAGAATCTTAAGGTCCTAGCTCATGTCCAAGGCACCAAAGCCAGCTAAAAAGTCAATAATCGATACCTAAAACTTGAATACTACTACTTCTTACTGGCTATTACATCAACTTAGAAGCTTCATCTGTGTTCGACTATGGTGCTTTTAGTGTCTCCGCATACCGCAGCACGCGACATAGCTTTGCAGACGATAAGTACAACCGTTTCAGAGAGAAGAACGGCCAATGTGACGATCTATCTATAAATCGATTCGATAACAAATGGCGAAAACGGACGTATTTCTCATGTTTTTACTACATATGAACACTTTTCACATTCTCCCGTGCAACTCGGCTGCTAGTCCTCCTTTCATGCAGAAACTTAAGGTCCTAGCTCATGTCCAAGGCACCAAACACAGCTAAAAAGTCAATAATCGATACATAAAACTTGAATTGTACTACTTCTTACTGGCTATTACATCAACTTAGAAGCTTCATCTGTGTTCTACTATGGTTCTTTTACTGTCTCCGCATACCGCAGCACGCCACATAGCTTTGCAGACGAGAAGTACAATCGTTTCAGAGAGAAGAGCGGCCAGTTTGACGATCTGGCTTTAAGTCGATTCGATAACAAATGACGAAAACGGACCAATGTCTCAGGTTTTTACTACATATGAATACTTTTCACATTCTCCCGTGCAACTCGGCTGCTAGTCCTCCTTTATTGCAGAAACCTAAGGTCCTGTCTCATGTCCAAGGCACCAAAGCCAGCTAAAAAGTCAATAATCGATACCTAAAACTTGAATTGTACTACTTCTTACTGAGTATTACATCAACTTAGAATCTTCATCTGTCTTCTACTATGGTGCTTTTACTGTCTCCGCATACCGCAGCACGCGACATAGCTTTGCAGACGATAAGTACAACCGTTTCAGAGAGAAGAGCGGCCAATGTGACGATCTGGCTTTAAGTCGATTCGATAAGAAATGACGAAAACGGACGGATTTCTCAGGTTTTAACTACATATGAACACATTTCACATTCTCCCGTGCAACTCGGTTGCTAATCCTCCTTTCATGCAGAATCTTAAGTTCCTAGCACATGTCCAAGGCACCAAGGGCAGCTAAAAAGTCAATAATCGATAACTAAAACTTGAATTGTACTACTTCTTACTGGCTATTACATAACTTAGAAGCTTCATCTGTGTTCTACTATGGTGATTTTAGTGTTTCGCATACCGCAGCACGCGACATAGCTTTGCAGACGATAAGCACAACCGTTTCAGAGAGAAGAGCGGCCAATGTGACGATCTGGCTTTAAGTCGATTCGATAACAAATGACGAAAATGGACGGATTTCTAAGGTATTTACTACGTATGAACACTTTTCACATTCTCCCGTGCAACTCGGCTGCTAGTCCTCCTTTCATGCAGAATCTTAAGGTCCTAGCTCATGTCCAAGGCACCAAAGCCAGCTAAAAAGTCAATAATCGATACCTAAAATTTGAATTGTACTACTTCTTACTGGCTATTACATCAACTTAGAAGCTTCATCTGTGTTCTACTATGGTGATTTTAGTGTTTCCGCATACCGCAGCACGCGACATAGCTTTGCAGACGATAAGTACAACCGTTTCAGAGAGAAGAGCGGCCAATGTGACGATCTGGCTTTAAGTCGATTCGATAAGAAATGACGAAAACGGACGGATTTCTCAGGTTTTAACTACATTTGAACACATTTCACATTCTCCCGTGCAACTCGGTTGCTAATCCTCCTTTCATGCAGAATCTTAAGTTCCTAGCTCATGTCCAAGGCACCAAAGCCAGCTAAAAAGTCAATAATCGATCCTAAAACTTGAATTGTACTACTTCTTACTGGCTATTACATCAACTTAGAAGCTTCATCTGTGTTCTACTATGGCGCTTTTAGTGTCTCCACTAACCGCAGCACGTGACATAGCTTGCAGACGTTAAGTACAACCGTTTCAGAGAGAAGAGCGGCCAATGTGACTATCTGGCTTTACGTCGATTCGATAACAAATGACGAAACGGACGGATTTCACAGGTTTTTACTACATATGAACACTTTTCACATTCTCCCGTGCAACTCGGCTGCTAGTCCTCCGTTCATGCAGAATTTTAAGGTCCTAGCTCATGTCCAAGGCACCAAAGAATGGTAAAAAGTCAATAATCGTTACCTAAGACTTGTATTGTACTACTTCTTACCGGCTATTACATCAACTTAGAAGCTTCATCCGTGTTCTACTATGGTGCTTTTAGTGTCTCCGCATACCGCAGCACGTGACATAGCTTTGCAGACGATAAGTTCAACCGTTTCAGAGTTAAGAGCGGCCAATGTGACTATCTGGCTTTAAGTCGATTCGATAACAAATGACGAAAACGGACGGATTTCTCAGGTTTTTACTACATATGAATACTTTTCACATTCTCCCATGCAACTCGGCAGCTAGTCCTCCTTTAATGCAGAATCTTAAGGTCCTAGCTCATGTCCAAGGCACCAAAGCCAGCTAAAAAGTCAATAATCGATACCTAAAACTTGAATTGTACTACTTCTTACTGGCTATTACATCAACTTAGAAGCTTCATCTGTGTTCTGCTATGGTGCTTTTAGTGTCTCCGCATACCGCAGCACGCGACATAGCTTTGCAGACGATAAGTAGAACCGTTTCAGAAAGAAGAGCGGCCAATGTGACGATTTGGCTTTAAGTCGATTCGATAACAAATGACCAAAACGAACGGATTTCTCAGGTTTTTACTACATATGAACACACTTCACATTCTCCCGTGCAACTCGGCTGTTAATCCACCTTTCATGCAGAATCTTAAGGTCCTAGCTCATGTCCAAGGCACCAAAGCCAGCTAAAAAGTCAATAATCGATACCTAAAACTTGAATTGCACTACTTCTTACTGGCTATTACATCAACTTAGAAGCTTCATCTGTGTTCTACTATGGCGCTTTTAGTGTCTCCACATACCGCAGCACGTGGCATAGCTTCGCAGACGATAAGTACAACCGTTTCAGAGAGAAGAGCGGCCAATGTGACGATCTGGCTTTACGTCGATTCGATAACAAATGACGAAAACGGACGGATTTCTCAGGTTTTTACTACATATGAACACTTTTCACATTCTCCCGTGCAACTCGGCTGCTAGTCCTCCGTTCATGCAGAATTTTGAGGTCCTAGCTCATGTCCAAGGTACCAAAGAATGGTAAAAAGTCAATAATCGATACCTAAGACTTGAATTGTACTACATCTTATTGGATATTACTTCAACTTTGAAACTTCATCTGTGTTCTACTATGGTGATTTTAGTGTCTCCGCATACCGCAGCACGCGACATAGCTTTGCAGACAATAAGTACAACCGTTTCAGAGAGAAGAGCGGCCAATGTGACGATCTGGCTTTCAGTCGATTCGATAACAAATGACGATAACGGACGGATTTCTCAGGATTTTACTACAAATGAACACTTTTCACATTCTCCCGTGCAACTCGGCTGCTAATCCACATTTCATGCAGAATCTTAAGGTCCTAGCTCATGTCCAAGGCACCAAAGCCAGCTAAAAAGTCAATAATCTATACATAAAACTTGAATTACACTACTTCTTACTGGCTATTACATCAACTTAGAAGCTTCATCTGTGTTCTACTATGTCCGTTTTAGTGTCTCCACATACCGCAGCACGTGACATAGCTTTGCAGACGATAAGTACAACCGTTTCAGAGAGAAGAGCGGCCAATGTGACGATCTGGCTTTAAGTCGATTCGATAACAAATGTCGAACACGGACGGATTTCTCTGGTTTTTACTACATATGAACACTTTTCACATTCTCCCGTGCAACTCGGCTGCTAGTCCTCCATTAATGCAGAATTTTAAGGTCCTAGCTCATGTCCAAGCCACCAAAGAATGGTAAAAATTCAATAATCGATACCTAAGACTTGAATTGTACTACATCTTACTGGCTATTACATCATCTTAGAAGCTTCATCTGTGTTCTACTATGGTGATTTTAGTGTCTCCGCATACCGCAGCACGCGACATAGCTTTGCAGACGATAAGTACAACCGTTTCAGAGAGAAGAGCGGCCAATGTGACGATCTGGCATTAAGTCGATTCGATAACAAATGGCGGAAATGGACGGATTTCTCAGGTTTTTACTACATATGAACACTTTTCACATTCTCACGTGCAACTCGGCTGCTAGACCTCCTATCATGCAAAATCTTAAGTTCCTAGCTCATGCCCAAGGCACCAAAGAAGGGTAAAAAGTCAACAATCGATACGTAAAACTTGAATTGTACTACTTCTTACTGGCTATTACATCAACTTAGAAGCTTCATCTGTGTTCTACTATGGTGCTTTTAGTGTCTCCACATACCGCAGCACGCGACATAGCTTTGCAGACGATAAGTACAACCGCTTTAGAGAGTAGAGCGCCCAATGTGACGATCTGGCTTTAAGTCGATTCGATAACAAATGTTGAACACGGACGGATTTCTCTGGTTTTTACTACATATGAACACTTTTCACATTCTAACGTGCAACTCGGCTGCTAGTCCTCCTTTAATGCAGAATCTTAAGGTCCTAGCTCATGTCCAAGGCACCAAAGCCAGCTAAAAAGTCAATAATCGATACCTAAAACTTGAATTGTACTACTTCTTACAGGCTATTACATCAAATTAGAGCCTTCATCTGTGTTCTACTATGGTGCTTTCAGTGTCTCCACACACCGCAGCACGCGACATAGTTTTGCAGACGATAAGTGGAACCGTTTCAGAGAGAAGAGCGGCCAATGTGACGATCTGGCTTTAAGTCGATTCGATAACAAATGACGAAAACGGAAGGATTTCTCAGGTTTTTACTACATATGAACATTTTCCACATTCTCCAGTGCATCTCGGCTGCTAGTAATCCTTTCATGCAGAATCTTAAGGTCCTATCTCATGTCCAAGACACCAAAGCCAGCTAAAATGTCAATAATCAGTACCTAAAACTTAAATTGTACTACTTCTTACTGACTATTACATCAACTTAGAAGCTTCATCTGTTTTCCACTATGGTGCATTTAGTGTCTCTGCATACCGCAGCGCGCGACATAGCTTTGCACAAGATAAGTACAACCGTTTCAGAACGAAGAGCGGCCAATGTGACGATCTGGCTTTAAGTCGATTCGATAACAATGACGATAACGAACGGATTTCTAAGGTTTTTATTACATATGAACACTTTTCACAATCTCCCAAGCATCTCGGCTGCTAGTCCTCCGTTCATGCAGAATTTTAAGGTCCTAGCTCATGTCCAAGGCACCAAAGAATGGTAAAAAGTCAATAATCGATACCGAAGACATGATTTGTACTACATCTTACTATATATTACTTCAACTTAGAAGTTTCATCTGTGTTCTACTATGGTGATTTTAGTGTCTCCGCATACCGCAGCACGCGACATAGCTTTGCAGACGATAAGTACAACCGTTTCAGAGAGAAGAGCGGCCAATGTGACGATCTGGTATTAAGTCGATTCGATAACAAATGGCGGAAATGGACGGATTTCTCAGGTTTTTACTACATAAGAACACTTTTCTCATTCTCCCATGCAACTCGGCTTCTAGACCTCCTTTCATGCAGAATCGTAAGGTCCTAACTCATGTCCAAGGCACCAAAGCCAGCTTAAAAGTCAATAATCGATACCTAAAACTGGAATTGTACTACTTCTTAATGACTATTACATCATCTTAGAAGCTTCATCTGCGTTCTACAATGGTGCTTTTAGTGTCTCCGCATACCGCAGCACGCGACATAGCTTTGCAGTCGATAAGTACAACCGTTTCAGGGAGAAGAGCGGCTAATGTGACGATCTGGCTTTAAGTCGATTCGATAACAAATGACGATAACGAACGGATTTCTAAGGTTTTTACTACATAGGAACACTTCTCACATTCTCCCGTTCAACTCGGCAGCTAGTCCTCCTTTCATGCAGAATCTTAAGGTCCTAGCTCATGTCCAAGGCACCAAAGCCAGCTAGAAAGTCAATAATCGATACCTACAACTTGAATTGTACTACTTCTTACTGGCTATTACATCAACTTAGAAGCTTCATCTGAGTTCTACTATGGTGCTTTTAATGTCTCCGCATACCGCAGCACGACACGTAGCTTTGCAGACGATAAGTACCACCGTTTCAAAGAGAAGAGCGGCCAATGTGACGATCTGGCTTTAAGTCGATTCGACAACAAATGACGAAAACGGACGGATTTCTCAGGTTTTTACTACATATGAACACTTTTCACATTCTCACGTGCAACGCGGCTGCTAGACCTCCTATCATACAAAATCTTAAGTTCCTAGCTCATGCCCAAGGCACCAAAGAAGGGTAAAAAGTCAACAATCGATACTTAAAACTTGAATTGTACTACTTCTTACTGGCTATTACATCAACTTAGAAGCTTCATCTGTGTTCTACTGTGGTGATTTTAGTGTCTCCACTAACCGCAGCACGTGACATAGCTTTGCAGACGATAAGTACAACCGTTTCAGAGAGAAGAGCGGCCAATGTGACTATCTGGCTCTACGTCGATTCGATAACAAATGACGAAACGGACGGATTTCTCTTGTTTTTACTACATATGAACACTTTTCACATTCTCCCGTGCAACTCGGCTGCTAGTCCTCCGTTCATGCAGAATTTTAAGGTCCTAGCTCATGTCCAAGGCACCAAAGAATGGTAAAAAGTCAATAATCGTTACCTAAGACTTGTATTGTACTACTTCTTACCGGCTATTACATCAACTTAGAAGCTTCATCCGTGTTCTACTATGGTGCTTTTAGTGTCTCCGCATACCGCAGCACGTGACATAGCTTTGCAGACGATAAGTACAACCGTTTCAGAGTTAAGAGCGGCCAATGTGACGATCTGGCTTTAAGTCGATTCGATAACAAATGACGAAAACGGACGGATTTCTCAGGTTTTTACTACATATGAACACTTTTCACTTTCTCCCTCGCAACTCGGCTGCTATTCCTCCTTTCATGCAAAGTCTTAAGGCCGTAGCTCATGTCCAAGGCACCAAAGCCAGCTAAAAAGTAAATAATCGATACCTAAAACTTGAATTGTACTACTTCTTACTGGCTATTACATCAACTTAGAAGCTTCTTCTGTGTTCTACTATGGTGCTTTTAGTGTCTCCGCATACCGCAGCACGCGACATAGATTTGCAGACGATAAGTACAGCCGTTTCAGAGAGAAGAGTGGCCAATGTGACGATCTGGCTTTAAGTCGATTCGATAACAAATGACGAAAACGGACGGATTTCTCAGGTTTTTACTACATATGAACACATTTCACATTCTCCTATGCTACTCGGCTGCTAATCCTCCTTTCATGCAGAATCTTAAGGTCCTAGCTCATGTCCAAGGCACCAAAGCCAGCTAAAAAGTCAATAATCGATACCTAAAACTTGAATTGTACTACTTCTAACTGGCTATTACACCAACTTAGAAGCTTCATCTGTGTTCTGCTATGGTGCTTTTAGTGTCTCCGCATACCGCAGCACACGACATAGCTTTGCAGACGATAAGTAGAACCGTTTCAGAAAGAAGAGCGGCCAATGTGACGATCTGGCTTTAAGTCGATTCGATAACAAATGACCAAAACGAACGGATTTCTCAGGTTTTTACTACATATGAACACACTTCACATTCTCCCGTGCAACTCGGCTGTTAATCCACCTTTCATGCAGAATCTTAAGGTCCTAGCTCATGTCCAAGGCACCAAAGCCAGCTAAAAAGTCAATAATCAATAACTAAAACTTGAATTGCACTACCTCTTACTGGCTATTACATCAACTTAGAAGCTTCATCTGTGTTCTACTATGGCGCTTTTAGTGTCTCCACATACCGCAGCACGTGGCATAGCTTCGCATACGATAAGTACAACCGTTTCAGAGAGAAGAGCGGCCAATGTGACGATCTGGCTTTACGTCGATTCGATAACAAATGACGAAAACGGACGGATTTCTCAGGTTTTTACTACATATGAACACTTTTCACATTCTCCCGTGCAACTCGGCTGCTAGTCCTCCGTTCATGTAGAATTTTGAGGTCCTAGCTCGTGTCCAAGGTACCAAAGAATGGTAAAAAGTCAATAATCGATACCTAAGACTTGAATTGTACTACATCTTACTCGATATTACTTCAACTTAGAAACTTCATCTGTGTTCTACTATGGTGATTTTAGTGTCTCCGCATACCGCAGCACGCGACATAGCTTTGCAGACAATAAGTACAACCGTTTCAGAGAGAAGAGCGGACAATGTGACGATCTGGCTTTCAGTCGATTCGATAACAAATGACGATAACGGACGGATTTCTCAGGATTTTACTACATATGAACACTTTTCACATTCTCCCAAGCAACTCGGCTGCTAGTCCTCCATTCATGCAGATTTTTAAGGTCCTAGCTCGTGTCCAAGCCACCAAAGAATGGTAAAAAGTCAATAATCGATACCTAAGACTTGAATTGTACTACATCTTACTGGCTATTACATCATCTTAGAAGCTTCATCTGAGTTCTACAATGGTGATTTTAGTGTCTCCGCATACCGCAGCACGCGACATAGCTTTGCAGACGATAAGTACAACCGTTTCAGAGAGAAGAGCGGCCAATGTGACGATCTGGCATTAAGTCGATTCGATAACAAAATGGCGGAAACGGACGGATTTCTCAGGTTTTTACTACATATGAACACTTTTCACATTCTCACGTGCAACTCGGCTGCTAGACCTCCTATCATGCAAAATCTTAAGTTCCTAGCTCATGCCCAAGGCACCAAAGAAGGGTAAAAAGTCTACAATCGATACGTAAAACTTGAATTGTACTACTTCTTACTGGCTATTACATCAACTTAGAAGCTTCATCTGTGTTCTACTATGGTGCTCTTAGTGTCTCCACATACCGCAGCACGCGACATAGCTTTGCAGACGATAAGTACAACCGCTTTAGAGAGTAGAGCGCCCAATGTGACGATCTGGCTTTAAGTCGATTCGATAACAAATGTTGAACACGGACGGATTTCTATGGTTTTTACTACATATGAACACTTTTCACATTCTAACGTGCAACTCGGCTGCTAGTCCTCCTTTAATGCAGAATCTTAAGGTCCTAGCTCATGTCCAAGGCACCAATGCCAGCTAAAAAGTCAATAATCGATACCTAAAACTTGAATTGTACTACTTCTTACCGGCTATTACATCAACTTAGAAGCTTCATCCGTGTTCTACTATGGTGCTTTTAGTGTCTCCGCATATCGCAGCACGTGACATAGCTTTGCAGACGATAAGTACAACCGTTTCAGAGTTAAGAGCGGCCAATGTGACGATCTGGCTTTAAGTCGATTCGATAACAAATGACGAAAACGGACGGATTTCTCAGGTTTTTACTACATATGAACACTTTTCACTTTCTCCCTCGCAACTCGGCTGCTATTCCTCCTTTCATGCAAAGTCTTAAGGCCGTAGCTCATGTCCAAGGCACCAAAGCCAGCTAAAAAGTAAATAATCGATACCTAAAACTTGAATTGTACTACTTCTTACTGGCTATTACATCAACTTAGAAGCTTCTTCTGTGTTCTACTATGGTGCTTTTAGTGTCTCCGCATACCGCAGCACGCGACATAGATTTGCAGACGATAAGTACAGCCGTTTCAGAGAGAAGAGCGGCCAATGTGACGATCTGGCTTTAAGTCGATTCGATAACAAATGACGAAAACGGACGGATTTCTCAGGTTTTTACTACATATGAACACATTTCACATTCTCCTATGCTACTCGGCTGCTAATCCTCCTTTCATGCAGAATCTTAAGGTCCTAGCTCATGTCCACGGCTTCAAAGCCAGCTAAAAAGTCAATAATCGATACCTAAAACTTGAATTGTACTACTTCTAACTGGCTATTACATCAACTTAGAAGCTTCATCTGTGTTCTGCTATGGTGCTTTTAGTGTCTCCGCATACCGCAGCACGCGACATAGCTTTGCAGACGATAAGTAGAACCGTTTCAGAAAGAAGAGCGGCCAATGTGACGATCTGGCTTTAAGTCGATTCGATAACAAATGACCAAAACGAACGGATTTCTTAGGTTTTTACTACATATGAACACACTTCACATTCTCCCGTGCAACTCGGCTGCTAATCCACATTTCATGCAGAATCTTAAGGTCCTAGCTCATGTCCAAGGCACCAAAGCCAGCTAAAAAGTCAATAATCTATAAATAAAACTTGAATTACACTACTTCTTACTGGCTATTACATCAACTTAGAAGCTACATCTGTGTTCTACTATGGCCCTTTTAGTGTCTCCACATACCGCAGCACGTGACATAGCTTTGCAGACGATAAGTACAACCGTTTCAGAGAGAAGAGCGGCCAATGTGACGATCTGGCTTTAAGTCGATTCGATAACAAATTTCGAACACGGATGGATTTCTCTGGTTTTTACTACATATGAACACTTTTCACATTCTCCCAAGCAACTCGGCTGCTAGTCCTCCATTCATGCAGATTTTTAAGGTCCTAGCTCATGTCCAAGCCACCAAAGAATGGTAAAAAGTCAATAATCGATACCTAAGACTTGAATTGTACTACATCTTACTGGCTATTACATCATCTTAGAAGCTTCATCTGAGTTCTACAATGGTGAGTTTAGTGTCTCCGCATACCGCAGCACGCGACATAGCTTTGCAGACGATAAGTACAACCGTTTCAGAGAGGAGAGCGGCCAATGTGACGATCTGGCATTAAGTCGATTCGATAACAAAATGGCAAAAACGGACGGATTTCTCAGGTTTTTACTACATATGAACACTTTTCACATTCTCACGTGCAACTCGGCTGCTAGACCTCCTATCATGCAAAATCTTAAGTTCCTAGCTCATGCCCAAGGCACCAAAGAAGGGTAAAAAGTGAACAATCGATACGTAAAACTTAAATTGTACTACTTCTTACTGGCTATTACATCAACTTAGAAGCTTCATCTGTGTTCTACTATGGTGCTCTTAGTGTCTCCACATACCGCAGCACGCGACATAGCTTTGCAGACGATAAGTACAACCGCTTTAGAGAGTAGAGCGCCCAATGTGACGATCTGGCTTTAAGTCGATTCGATAACAAATGTTGAACACGGACGGATTTCTCTGGTTTTTACTACATATGAACACTTTTCACATTCTAACGTGCAACTCGGCTGCTAGTCCTCCTTTAATGCAGAATCTTAAGGTCCTAGCTCATGTCCAAGGCACCAATGCCAGCTAAAAAGTCAATAATCGATACCTAAAACTTGAATTGTACTACTTCTTACAGGCTATTACATCAAATTAGAGCCTTCATCTGTGTTCTACTATGGTGCTTTCAGTGTCTCCACATACCGCAGCACGCGACATAGCTTTGCAGACGATAAGTAGAACCGTTTCAGAGAGAAGAGCGGCCAATGTGACGATCTGGCTTTAAGTCGATTCGATAACAAATGACGAAAACGGAAGGATTTCTCAGGTTTTTACTACATATGAACATTTTCCACATTCTCCAATGCAACTCGGCTGCTAGTAATCCTTTCATGCAGAATCTTAAGGTCCTAGCTCATGTCCAAGGCACCAAAGCCAGCTTAAAAGTCAATAATCGATACCTAAAACTGGAATTGTACTACTTCTTAATGACTATTACATCATCTTAGAAGCTTCATCTGCGTTCTACTATGGTGCTTTTAGTGTCTCCGCATACCGCAGCACGCGACATAGCTTTGCAGTCGATAAGTACAACCGTTTTAGGGAGAAGAGCGGCTAATGTGACGATCTGGCTTTAAGTCGATTCGATAACAAATGACGATAACGAACGGATTTCTCAGGTTTTTACTACATAGGAACACTTCTCACATTCTCCCGTTCAACTCGGCTGCTAGTCCTCCTTTCATGCAGAATCTTAAGGTCCTAGCTCATGTCCAAGGCACCAAAGCCAGCTAGAAAGTCAATAATCGATACCTACAACTTGAATTGTACTACTTCTTACTGGCTATTACATCAACTTAGAAGCTTCATCTGTGTTCTACTATGGTGCTTTTAGTGTCTCCGCATACCGCAGCACGACACGTAGCTTTGCAGACGATAAGTACCACCGTTTCAAAGAGAAGAGCGGCCAATGTGACGATCTGGCTTTAAGTCGATTCGACAACAAATGACGAAAACGGACGGATTTCTCAGGTTTTTACTACATATGAACACTTTTCACATTCTCACGTGCAACGCGGCTGCTAGACCTCCTATCATGCAAAATCTTAAGTTCCTAGCTCATGCCCAAGGCACCAAAGAAGGGTAAAAAGTCAACAATCGATACTTAAAACTTGAATTGTACTACTTCATACTGGCTATTACATCAACTTAGAAGCTTCATCTGTGTTTTACTATGGTGCTTTTAGTGTCTCCGCATGCCGCAGCACTCGACATAGCTTTGCAGACGATAAGTACAACCGTTTCAGAGAGAAGAGCGGCCAATGTTACGATCTGGCTTTAAGTCGATTCGATAACAAATGTCGAACACGGACGGATTTCTCTGGTTTTTACTACATATGAACACTTTTCATATTCTCCCGTGCAACTCGGCTGCTAGTCCTCCTTTCATGCAGAATCTTAACGTCCTAGCTCATGTCCAAGGCACCAAAGCCAGCTAAAAAGTCAATAATCAATACCTAAAACTTGAATTGTACTACTTCTTACTGACTATTACATCAACTTAGAAGCTTCATCTGTGTCCTACTATGGTGCTTTTAGTGTCTCCGCATACCGCAGCACGCGACATAGCTTTGCAGTCGATAAGTACAACCGTTTGAGAGAGAAGAGCGGCCAATGTGACGATCTGGCTTTAAGTCGATTCGATAACAAATGTCGAACACGGACGGATTTCTCTGGTTTTTACTACATATGAACACTTTTCACATTCTCCCGTGCAACTCGGCTGCTAGTCCTCCTTTCATGCAGAATCTTAAGGTCCTAGCTCAGGTCCAAGGCACCAAAGCCAGCTAAAAAGTTAATAATCGATACCTAAAACTTGAATCGTACTACTTCTTACTGGCTATTACATCAACTTAGAAGCTTCATCTGTGTTCTACTATGGTGCTTTTAGTGTCTCCGCATACCGCAAGCACGCGACATAGCTTTGCAGTCGATAAGCACAACCGTTTCAGAGAGAATTGCGGCTAATGTGACGATCTGGCTTTAAGTCGATTCGATAACAAATGACGATAACGAACGGATTTCTCAGGTTTTTACTACATATGAACACTTTTCACATTCTCACGTGCAACGCGGCTGCTAGACCTCCTATCATGCAAAATCTTAAGTTCCTAGCTCATCCCCAAGGCACCAAAGAAGGGTAAGAAGTCAACAATCGATACTTAAAACTTGAATTGTACTACTTCTTACTGGCTATTACATCAATTTAGAAGCTTCATCTGTGTTCTACTATGGTGCTTTTAGTGTCTCCGCATGCCGCAGCACGCGACATAGCTTTGCAGACGATAAGTACAACCGATTCAGAGAGAAGAGCGGCCATTGTGACGATCTGGTTTTAAGCCGATTCGATAACAAATGACGAAAACGGACGGATATCTCAGGTTTTTACTACATATGAACACTTTTCACATTCTCCCATGCAACTCGGCTGCTAGTCCTCCTTTCATGGAGAATCTTAAGGTCCTAGCTCATGTCCAAGGCACCAAAGCCAGCTAAAAAGTGAATAATCGATAACTAAAACTTGAATGGTACTACTTCTTACTGGCTATTACATCAACTTAGAAGCTTCATCTGTGTTCTACTATGGTGCTTTTAGTGTCTCCACATACCGCAGCACGACACGTAGCTTTGCAGACGATAAGTACCACCGTTTCAAAGAGAAGAACGGCCAATGTGACGATCTGGCTTTAAGTCGATTCGACAACAAATGACGAAAACGGACGGATTTCTCAGGTTTTTACTACATATGAACACTTTTCAAATTCTCCCGTTCAACTCGGCTGCTAGTCCTCCTTTCATGCAGAATCTTAGGGTCCTAACTCATGTCCAAGGCACCGAAGTCAGCTAAAAAGTCAATAATCGATACCTAAAACTTGAATTGTACTACTTCTTACTGGCTATTACATCAACTTAGAAGCTTCATCTGTGTTCTACTGTGATGCTTTTAGTGTCTCCGCATACCGCAGCACGCGACATAGCTTTGCAGACGATAAGTTTCTCAGGTTTTTACTACATATGAACACTTTTCACATTCTCACGTGCAACGCGGCTGCTAGACCTCCTATTATGCAAAATCTTAAGTTCCTAGCTCATGCCCAAGGCACCAAAGAAGGGTAAGAAGTCAACAATCGATACTTAAAACTTGAATTGTACTACTTCTTACTGGCTATTACATCAATTTAGAAGCTTCATCTGTGTTCTACTATGGTGCTTTTAGTGTCTCCGCATGCCGCAGCACGCGACATAGCTTTGCAGACGATAAGTACAACCGATTCAGAGAGAAGAGCGGCCATTGTGACGATCTGGTTTTAAGCCGATTCGATAACAAATGACGAAAACGGACGGATATCTCAGGTTTTTACTACATATGAACACTTTTCACATTCTCCCATGCAACTCGGCTGCTAGTCCTCCTTTCATGGAGAATCTTAAGGTCCTAGCTCATGTCCAAGGCACCAAAGCCAGCTAAAAAGTGAATAATCGATAACTAAAACTTGAATGGTACTACTTCTTACTGGCTATTACATCAACTTAGAAGCTTCATCTGTGTTCTACTATGGTGCTTTTAGTGTCTCCACATACCGCAGCACGACACGTAGCTTTGCAGACGATAAGTACCACCGTTTCAAAGAGAAGAACGGCCAATGTGACGATCTGGCTTTAAGTCGATTCGACAACAAATGACGAAAACGGACGGATTTCTCAGGTTTTTACTACATATGAACACTTTTCAAATTCTCCCGTGCAACTCGGCTGCTAGTCCTCCTTTCATGCAGAATCTTAGGGTCCTAACTCATGTCCAAGGCACCAAAGTCAGCTAAAAAGTCAATAATCGATACCTAAAACTTGAATTGTACTACTTCTTACTGGCTATTACATCAACTTAGAAGCTTCATCTGTGTTCTACTGTGATGCTTTTAGTGTCTCCGCATACCGCAGCACGCGACATAGCTTTGCAGACGATAAGTTTCTCAGGTTTTTACTACATATGAACACTTTTCACATTCTCACGTGCAACGTGGCTGCTAGACCTCCTATTATGCAAAATCTTAAGTTCCTAGCTCATGCCCAAGGCACCAAAGAAGGGTAAGAAGTCAACAATCGATACTTAAAACTTGAATTGTACTACTTCTTACTGGCTATTACATCAACTTGGAAGCTTCATCTGTGTTTTACTATGGTGCTTTTAGTGTCTCCGCAAACCGCAGCACTCGACATAGCTTTGCAGACGATAAGTACAACCGTTTCAGAGAGAAGAGCGGCCAATGTGACGAATTGGCTTTAAGTCGATTCGATAACAAATGTCGAACACGGACGGATTTCTCTGGTTTTTACTACATATGAACACTTTTCACATTCTCCCGTGCAACTCGGCTGCTAGTCCTCCTTTCATGCAGAATCTTAAGGTCCTAGCTCATGTCCAAGGCACCAAAGCCAGCTAAAAAGTCAATAATCGATACCTAAAACTTGAATGGTACTACTTCTTACTGGCTATTACATCAACTTAGAAGCTACATCTGTGTTCTACTATGGTGCTTTTAGTGTCTGCGCATACCGCTGCACGCGACATAGCTTTGCAGTCGATAAGTACAACCGTTTCAGAGAGAATTGCGGCTAATGTGACGATCTGGCTTTAAGTCGATTCGATAACAAATGACGTAAACGGACGGATTTCTCTGGTTTTTACTACATATGAACACTTTTCACATTCTCCTGTACAACTCGGCTGCTAGACCTCCGGTCATGCAGAATCTTAAGGTCCTAACTCATGTCCAGGGCACCTAAGTCAGCTAAAAAGTCAATAATCGATACTTAAAACTTGAATTGTACTACTTCTTACTGACTATTACATCATCTTAGAAGCTTCATGTGTGTTCTACTATGGTGCTTTTAGTGTCTCCGCATACCGCACCACGCGACATAGCTTTGCAGTCGATAAGTACAACCGTTTCAGAGAGAAGAGCGGCTAATGTGACGATCTTGCTTTAAGTCGTTTCGATAACAAATGACGATAACGGACGGATTTCTCAGGTTTTTAATACATATGAACACTTTTTACATTCTCCCCTGCAACTCGGCTGCTAGTCCTCCTTTCATGCAGAATCTTAAGGTCCTAGCTCATGTCCAAGGAACCAAGGGCAGCTAAAAAGTCAATAATCGATACCTAAAACTTGAATTGTACTACTTCTTACTGGCTATTACATCAATTAGAAGCTTCATCTGTGTTCTACTATGATGCTTTTAGTGTCTCCGCATTCTGCAGCACGCGACATAGCTTTGCAGACGATAAGTACAACCGTTTGAGAGAGAAGAGCGGCCAATGTGACGATCTGGCTTTAAGTCGATTCGATAAAAAATGACGAAAACGGACGGATTTCTCAGGTTTTTACTACATATGAACACTTTTCACATTCTCCCGTGCAACTCGGCTGCTAGTCCTCCTTTCATGCACAATCTTAAAGTCCTAGCTCATGTCCAAGGCACCAAAGCCAGCTAAAAAGTTAATAATCGATACCTAAAACTTGAATTGTACAACTTCTTACTGGCTATTACATCAACTTAGAAGCTTCATCTGTATTCTACTATGGTGCTTTTAGTGTCTCCACATACCGCAGCACGCGACATAGCTTTGCAGAAGATAAGTACAACCGTTTTAGAGAGAAGAGCGGCCAATGTGACGATCTGGCTTTAAGTCGAATCGATAACAAATGACGAAAACGGACGGATTTCTCAGGTTTTTACTACATATGAACACTTTTCACATTCTCCCGTGCAACTCGGCTGCTAGACCTCCTTTCATGCAGAATCTTAAGGTCCTAACCCATGTCCAAGGCACCAAAGACAGCTAAAAAGTCAATAATCGATACCTAAAACTTGAATTGTACTACATCTTACTGACTATTGCATCATCTTAGAAGCTTCATCTGTGTTCTACTATGGTGCTTTTAGTGTCTCCGCATATGGCAGCACGCGACATAGCTTTGCAGTCGATAAGTACAACCGTTTCAGAGAGAAGAGCGGCTAATGTGACGATCTGGCTTTAAGGCGATTCGATAACAAAGACGATAACGAACGGATTTCTCAGGTTTTTACTACATATGAACACTTTTTACATTCTCCCCTGCAACTCGGCTGCTAGTCCTCCTTTCATGCAGAATCTTAACGTCCTAGCTCATGTCCAAGGCACCAAAGCCACCTAAAAAGTCAATAATCGATACCTAAAACTTGAATTGTACTACTTCTTACTGGCTATTACATCAACTTAGAAGCTTCATCTGTGTTCTACTATGATGCTTTTAGTGTCTCCGCATACCGCAGCACGCGACATAGCTTTGCAGACGATAAGTACAACCGTTTCAGAGAGAAGAGCGGCCAATGTGACGATCTGGCTTTAAGTCGATTCGATAACAAATGACGAAAACGGACGGATTTCTCAGGTTAATACTACATATGAGCACATTTCACATTCTCCCGTGCAACTTTTCTGCTAGTCTCCCTCTCATGCAGATTCTTAGGGTCCTAGCTCATGTCCAAGGCACCAAAGCCAGCTAAATAGTCAATAATCGATACCTAAAACTTGACTTGTACTACTTCTTACTGGCTATTACATCAACTTAGAAGCTTCATCTGTGTCCTACTAAGGTGATTGTAGTGTCTCCACATACCGCAGCACGCGACATAGCTTTGCAGACGATAAGTACAACCGTTTTAGAGAGAAGACCGGCCAATGTGACGATCCGGCTTTAAGTCGATTCGGTAATATACGACGATAACGAACGGATTTCTCAGGTTTTTACTACATATGAACACTTTTCACATTCTCCCTTGCAACTCGGCTGCTAGTCCTCCTTTCATGCACAATCTTAAAGTCCTAGCTCATGTCCAAGGCACCAAAGCCAGCTAAAAAGTGAATAATCGATACCTAAAACTTGAATTGTACTACTTCTTACTGGCTATTACATCAACTTAGAAGCTTCATCTGTGTTCTACTATGGTGCTTTTAGTGTCTCCATATACCGCAGCAGGCGACATAGCTTTGCAGAAGATAAGTACAACCGTTTCAGAGAGAAGAGCGGCCAATGTGACGATCTGGCTTTAAGTCGATTCGATAACAAATGACGAAAACGGACGTATTTCTCAGGTTTTTACTACATATGAACGCTTTTCACATTCTCCCGTGCAACTCGGCTGCTAGTCCTCGTTTCATGCAGAATCTTAAGGTCTTAGCTCATGTCCAAGTCACCAAAGCCAGCTAAAAAGTCAATAATCGATACCTAACACTTGAATTGTACTACTTCTTACTGGCTATTACATCATCTTAGAAGGTTCATCTGTGTTCTACTATGGTGCTTTTAGTGTCTCCGCATACCGCAGCACGCGACATAGCTTTCACACAATAAGTACAACCGTTTCAGAGAGAAGAGCGGCCAATGTGACGATCTGGGTTTAAGACGATTCGATAACAATTGACGAAAACGGACGGATTTCTCAGGTTTTTACTACATATGAACACTTTTCACATTCTCCCAAGCAACTCGTCTTCTAGTCCTCCGTTCATGCAGAATTTTAAGGTCCTAGCTCATGTCCAAGGCACCAAAGAATGGTAAAAAGTCAATAATCGATACCTAAGACTTGAATTGTACTACATCTTACTGGATATTACTTCAACTTAGAAGCTTCATCTGTGTTCTACTATGGTGCTTTTAGTGTCTCCGCATATCGCAGCACGCGACATAGCTTTGCAGTCGATAAGTACAACCGTTTCAGAGAGAAGAGCGGCTAATGTGACGATCTGGCTTTAAGGCGATTCGATAACAATGACGATATCGAACGGATTTCACAGGTTTTTACTACATATGAACACTTTTTACATTCTCCCCTGCAACTCGGCTGCTAGTCCTCCGTTCATGCAGAATTTTAAGGTCCTAGCTCATGTCCAAGGCACCAAAGAATGGTAAAAAGTCAATAATCGATACCTAAGACTTGAATTGTACTACGTCTTTCTGGATATTACTTCAATTTAGAAGCTTCGTCTGTGTTCTACTATGGTGATTTCAGTGTCTCCGCATACCGCAACACGCGACATAGCTTTGCACACGATAAGTACAACCGTTTCAGGGAGAAGAGCGGCTAAAGTGACGATCTGGCTTTAAGTCGATTCGATAACAAATGACGAAGACGGACGGATTTCTCAGGTTTTTGCTACATATGAACACTTTTCACTTTCTCCCTTGCCACTCGGCTGCTAGTCCTCCTTTCATGCAGAATCTTAAGGCCCTAGCTCATGTCCAACACACCAAAGCCAGCTAAAAAGTCAATAATCGATACCTAAAACTTGAATTGTACTACTTCTTACTGGCTATTACATCAACTTAGAAGCTTCATCTGTGTTCTACTATGGTGCTTTTAGTGTCTCCGCATACCGCAGCACGCGACATATCTTTGCAGACGATAAGCACAACCGTTTCAGAGAGAAGAGCGGCCAATGTGACGATCTGGCTTTAAGTCAATTCGATAACAAATGACGAAAACGTAAGGATTTCTCAGGTTTTTACTACATATGAACATTTTCCACATTCTCCAGTGCAACTCGGCTGCTAGTCCTCCTTTCATGCAGAATCTTAAGGTCCTAGCTCATGATCAAGTCACCAAAGCAAGCTAAGAATTTAATAATTGATACCTATAACATGAATTGTACTACTTCTTACTGGGTATTACATCAGCTTAGAAGCTTCATCTGTGTTCTACTATGGTGCTTTTAGTGTCTCCGCATACCGCAGCACGCGACATAGCTTTGCAATCGATAAGTACAACCGTTTCATAGAGAAGAGCGGCTAATGTGACGATCTGGCTTTAAGTCGATTCGATAACAAATGACGATAACGAACGGATTTCTCAGGTTTTTACTACATACGAACACTTTTTACATTCTCCCCTGTAACTCGGCTGCTAGTCCTCCTTTCATGCAGAATCTTAAGGTCCTAGCTCATGTCGAAGGCACCAAAGCCAGCTAAAAAGTCAATAATCGATACCTAAAACTTGAATGGTACTACTTCTTACTGGCTATTACATCAACTTAGAAGCTACATCTGTGTTCTACTATGGTGCTTTTAGTGTCTGCGCATACCGCTGCAAGCGACATAGCTTTGCAGTCGATAAGTACAACCGTTTCAGAGAGAATTGCGGCTAATGTGACGATCTGGCTTTAAGTGGATTCGATAACAAATGACGAAAACGGACGGATTTCTCTGGTTTTTACTACATATGAACACTTTCCACATTCTCCTGTACAACTCGGCTGCTAGACCTCCGGTCATGCAGAATCTTAAGGTCCTAACTCATGTCCAAGGCACCTAAGTCAGCTAAAAAGTCAATAATCGATACTTAAAACTTGAATTGTACTACTTCTTACTGACTATTACATCATCTTAGAAGCTTCATCTGTGTTCTACTATGGTGCTTTTAGTGTCTCCGCATACCGCAGCACGCGACATAGCTTTGCAGTCGATAAGTACAACCGTTTCAGAGAGAAGAGCGGCTAATGTGACGATCTTGCTTTAAGTCGATTCGATAACAAATGACGATAACGGACGGATTTCTCAGGTTTTTAATACATATGAACACTTTTTACATTCTCCCCTGCAACTCGGCTGCTAGTCCTCCTTTCATGCAGAATCTTAAGGTCCTAGCGCATGTCCAAGGATCCAAGGGCAGCTAAAAAGTCAATAATCGATACCTAAAACTTGAATTGTACTACTTCTTACTGGCTATTACATCAATTAGAAGCTTCATCTGTGTTCTACTATGATGCTTTTAGTGTCTCCGCATACTGCAGCACGCGACATAGCTTTGCAGACGATAAGTACAACCGTTTCAGAGAGAAGAGCGGCCAATGTGACGATCTGGCTTTAAGTCGATTCGATAAAAAATGACGAAAACGGACGGATTTCTCAGGTTTTTACTACATATGAACACTTTTCACATTCTCCCGTGCAACTCGGCTGCTAGTCCTCCTTTCATGCACAATCTTAAAGTCCTAGCTCATGTCCAAGGCATCAAAGCCAGCTAAAAAGTGAATAATCGATACCTAAAACTTGAATTGTACTACTTCTTACTGGCTATTACATCAACTTAGAAGCTTCATCTGTATTCTACTATGGTGCTTTTAGTGTCTCCACATACCGCAGCACGCGACATAGCTTTGCAGAAGATAAGTACAACCGTTTCAGAGAGAAGAGCGGCCAATGTGACGATCTGGCTTTAAGTCGAATCGATAACAAATGACGAAAACGGACGGATTTCTCAGGTTTTTACTACATATGAACACTTTTCACATTCTCCCGTGCAACTCCGCTGCTAGACCTCCTTTCATGCAGAATCTTAAGGTCCTAACCCATGTCCAAGGCACCAAAGACAGCTAAAAAGTCAATAATCGATACCTAAAACTTGAATTGTACTACATCTTACTGACTATTACATCATCTTAGAAGCTTCATCTGTGTTCTACTATGGTGCTTTTAGTGTCTCCGCATATCGCAGCACGCGACATAGCTTTGCAGTCGATAAGTACAACCGTTTCAGAAAGAAGAGCGGCTAATGTGACGATCTGGCTTTAAGGCGATTCGATAACAAAGACGATAACGAACGGATTTCTCAGGTTTTTACTACATATGAACACTTTTTACATTCTCCCCTGCAACTCGGCTGCTAGTCCTCCTTTCATGCAGAATCTTAAGGTCCTAGCTCATGTCCAAGGCACCAAAGCCACCTAAAAAGTCAATAATCGATACCTAAAACTTGAATTGTACTACTTCTTACTGGCTATTACATCAACTTAGAAGCTTCATCTGTGTTCTACTATGATGCTTTTAGTGTCTCCGCATACCGCAGCACGCGACATAGCTTTGCAGACGATAAGTACAACCGTTTCAGAGAGAAGAGCGGCCAATGTGACGATCTGGCTTTAAGTCGATTCGATAACAAATGACGAAAACGGACGGATTTCTCAGGTTAATACTACATATGAGCACATTTCACATTCTCCCGTGCAACTTTTCTGCTAGTCTCCCTCTCATGCAGATTCTTAGGGTCCTAGCTCATGTCCAAGGCACCAAAGCCAGCTAAAAAGTCAATAATCGATACCTAAAACTTGACTTGTACTACTTCTTACTGGCTATTACATCAACTTAGAAGCTTCATCTGTGTCCTACTAAGGTGATTTTAGTGTCTCCACATACCGCAGCTCGCGACATAGCTTTGCAGACGATAAGTACAACCGTTTTAGAGAGAAGACCGGCCAATGTGACGATCCGGCTTTAAGTCGATTCGGTAATATACGACGATAACGAACGGATTTCTCAGGTTTTTACTACATATGAACACTTTTCACATTCTCCCGTGCAACTCGGCTGCTAGTCCTCCTTTCATGCACAATCTTAAAGTCCTAGCTCATGTCCAAGGCACCAAAGCCAGCTAAAAAGTGAATAATCGATACCTAAAACTTGAATTGTACTACTTCTTACTGGCTATTACATCAACTTAGAAGCTTCATCTGTGTCCTACTATGGTGCTTTTAGTGTCTCCATATACCGCAGCAGGCGACATAGCTTTGCAGAAGATAAGTACAACCGTTTCAGAGAGAAGAGCGGCCAATGTGACGATCTGGCTTTAAGTCGATTCTATAACAAATGACGAAAACGGACGGATTTCTCAGGTTTTTACTACATATGAACAGTTTTCACATTCTCCCGTGCAACTCGGCTGCTAGTCCTCGTTTCATGCAGAATCTTAAGGTCTTAGCTCATGTCCAAGTCACCAAAGCCAGCTAAAAAGTCAATAATCGATACCTAACACTTGAATTGTACTACTTCTTACTGGCTATTACATCATCTTAGAAGGTTCATCTGTGTTCTACTATGGTGCTTTTAGTGTCTCCGCATACCGCAGCACGCGACATAGCTTTGCAGACGATAAGTACAACCGTTTCAGAGAGAAGAGCGCCAATGTGACGATCTGGCTTTGAGACGATTCGATAACAAATGACGAAAACGGACGGTTTTCTCAGGTTTTTACTACATATGAACACTTTTCACATTCTCCCAAGCAACTCGGCTTCTAGTCCTCCGTTCATGCAGAATTTTAAGGTCCTAGCTCATGTCCAAGGCACCAAAGAATGGTAAAAAGTCAATAATCGATACCTAAGACTTGAATTGTACTACATCTTACTGGATATTACTTCAACTTAGAAGCTTCATCTGTGTTCTACTATGGTGCTTTTAGTGTCTCCGCATATCGCAGCACGCGACATAGCTTTGCAGACGATAAGTACAACCGTTTCAGAGAGAAGAGCGGCTAATGTGACGATCTGGCTTTAAGGCGATTCGATAACAATGACGATAACGAACGGATTTCACAGGTTTTTACTACATATGAACACTTTTAACATTCTCCCCTGCAACTCGGCTGCTAGTCCTCCGTTCATGCAGAATTTTAAGGTCCTAGCTCATGTCCAAGGCACCAAAGAATGGTAAAAAGTCAATAATCGATACCTAAAACTTGAATTGAACTACTTCTTACTGGCTATTACATCAACTTAGAAGCTTCATCTGTGTTCTACTATGGTGCTTTTAGTGTCTCCGCATACCGCAGCACGCGACATAGCTTTGCAGACGATAAGCACAACCGTTTCAGAGAGAAGAGCGGCCAATGTGACGATCTGGCTTTAAGTCAATTCGATAACAAATGACGAAAACGTAAGGATTTCTCAGGTTTTTACTACATATGAACATTTTCCACATTCTCCAGTGCAACTCGGCTGCTAGTCCTCCTTTCATGCAGAATCTTAAGGTCCTAGCTCATGTTCAAGTCACCAAAGCAAGCTAAGAATTTAATAATCGATACCTATAACATGAATTGTACTACTTCTTACTGGGTATTACATCAGCTTAGAAGCTTCATCTGTGTTCTACTATGGTGCTTTTAGTGTCTCCGCATACCGCACCTTCGACATAGCTTTGCAGTCGATAAGTACAATCGTTTCAGGGAGAAGAGCGGCTAAGGTGACGATCTGGCCTTAAGTCGATTCGATAACAAATGACGATAACGAACGGATTTCTCAGGCTTTTACTACATATGAACACTTTTTACATTCTCCCCTGCAACTCGGCTGCTAGTCCTCCTTTCATGCAGAATCTTAAGGTCCTAGCTCATTTCCAAGGCACCAAGGGCAGCTAAAAAGTCAATAATCGATACCTAAAACTTGAATTGTACTACTTCTTACTGACTATTACATCATCTTAGAAGCTTCATATGTGTTTTACTATGGTGGTTTTAGTGTCTCCGTATACCGCAGCACGCGACATAGCATTGCAGTCAATAAGTACAATCGTTTCAGAGAGAAGAGCGGCTAAGGTGACGATCTGGCTTTAAGTCGATTCGATAACAAATGACGATAACGAACGGATTTCTCAGGCTTTTACTACATATGAACACTTTTTACATTCTCCCCTGCAACTCGGCTGCTAGTCCTCCTTTCATGCAGAATCTTAAGGTCCTAGCTCATGTCCAAGGCACCAAGGGCAGCTATAAAGTCAATAATCGATACCTAAAACTTGAATTGTACTACTTCTTACTGGCTATTACATCAAATTAGAAGCTTCATCTGTGTTCTACTATGATGCTTTTAGTGTCTCCGCATACCGCAGCACGCGACATAGCTTTGCAGACGAAAAGTACAACCGTTTCAGAGAGAAGAGCGGCCAATGTGACGATCTGGCTTTAAGTCGATTCGATAACAAATGACGAAAACGGACGGATTTCTCAGGTTTTTACTACATATGAACACTTTTCACATTCTCCCGTGCAACTCGGCTGCTAGTCCTCCTTTCATGCAGAATCTTAAGGTCTTAGCTCATGTCCAAGTCACCAAAGCCAGCTAAAAAGTCAATAATCGATACCTAACACTTGAATTGTACTACTTCTTACTGGCTATTAAATCATCTTAGAAGCTTCATCTGTGTTCTACTATGGTGCTTTTAGTGTCTCCGCATACCGCGGCACGCGACATAGCTTTGCAGACGATAAGTACAACCGTTTCAGAGAGAAGAGCGCCAATGTGACGATCTGGCTTTAAGACGATTCGATAACAAACGACGAAAACGGACGGATTTCTCAGGTTTTTACTACATATGAACACTTTTCACATTCTCCCAAGCAACTCGGCTGCTAGTCCTCCGTTCATGAAGAATTTTAAGGTCCTAGCTCATGTCCAAGGCACCAAAGAATGGTAAAAAGTCAATAATCGATACCTAAGACTTGAATTGTACTACATCTTACTGGATATTACTTCAACTTAGAAGCTTCATCTGTGTTCTACTATGGTGCTTTTAGTGTCTCCGCATACCGCAGCACGCGACATAGCTTTGCAGACGATAAGTACAACCGTTTCAGAGAGAAGAGCGGCCAATGTGACGATCTGGCTTTAAGTCGATTCGATAACAAATGACGAAAACGGACGTATTTCTCAGGTTTTTACTATATATGAACACTTTTCACATTCTTCCGTGCAACTTGGCTGTTAGTCGTCCTTTCATGCAGAATTTTAAGGTCCTAGCTCATGTCCAAGGCACCAAAGCCAGCTAAAAGTCAATAATCGAAACCTAAAACTTGAATTGTACTACTTCTTACTGGCTATTACATCAACTTAGAATCTTCATGTGTGTTCTACTATGGTGCTTTTAGTGTCTCCGCATACCGCAGCACGCGACATAGCTTTGCAGACGATAAGTACAACCGTTTTAGAGAGTAGAGCGCCCAATGTGACGATCTGGCTTTAAGTCGATTCGATAACAAATGAGGAAAACGGACGGATTTCTCAGGTTTTTACTAAATATGACCACTTTCCACATTCTCACGTGCAACGCGGCTGCTAGTCCTCCTATCATGCAAAATCTTAAGTTCCTAGCTCATGCCCAAGGCACCAAAGAAGTGTAAAAAGTCAACAATCGATACCTAAAACTTGAATTGTACTACTTCTTACTGGCTATTACATCAACTTAGAAGCTTCATCTGTGTTCTACTATGGTGCTTTTAGTGTCTCCGCATATCGCAGCACGCGACATAGGTTTGCAGTCGATAAGTACAACCGTTTCAGAGAGAAGAGCGGCCAATGTTACGTTCTGGCTTTAAGTCGATTCGATAACAAATGTCGAACACGGACGGATTTCTCTGGTTTTTACTACATATGAACACTTTTCATATTCTCCCGTGCAACTCGGCTGCTAGTCCTCTTTTCATGCAGAATCTTAAGGTCCTAGCTCATGTCCAAGGCACCAAAGCCAGCTAAAAAGTCAATAATCAATACCTAATACTTGAATTGTACTACTTCTTACTGACTATTATATCAACTTAGAAGCTTCATCTGTGTTCTACTATGGTGCTTTTAGTGTCTCCGCATATCGCAGCACGCGACATAGGTTTGCAGTCGATAAGTACAACCGTTTGAGAGAGAAGAGAGGACAATGTGACGATCTGGCTTTAAGTCGATTCGATAACAATGACGATAACGAACGGATTTTTAAGGTTTTTACTACATATGAACACTTTTCACATTCTCCCGTGCAACTCGGCTGCTAGTCCTCCTTTCATGCAGAATCTTAAGGTCCTAGCTCATGTTCAAGTCACCAAAGCCAGCTAAGAAGCCAATAATCGATACTTATAACATGAATTGTACTACTTCTTACTGGCTATTACATCAGCTTAGAAGCTTCATCTGTGTTCTAATATGGTGCTTTTAGTGTCTCCGCATACCGCAGCACGCGACATAGCTTTGCAGACGATAAGTACAACCGTTTCAGAGAGAAGAGCGGCCAATGGGACGATGTGGCTTTAAGTCGATTCCATAACAAATGGCGGAAACTGACGGATTTCTTTGGTTTTTACTACATATGAACACTTTTCACATTCTCCCGTGCAACTGGGCTGCTAGTCCTCCTTTCATGCTGAATCATAAGGTCCTAGCTCATGTACAAGGTACCAAAGCCAGCTAAAAAGTCAATAATCGATACCTATAACTTGAATTGTACTACTTCTTACTGGCTATTACATCAACTTAGAAGCTTCATCTGTGTTCTACTATGGTGCTTTTAGTGTCTCCGCATACAGCAGCGCTCGACATAGCTTTGCAGACAATAAGTACAACCGTTTCAGAGAGAAGAGCGGCCAATGTGACGATCTGGCTTTAAGTCGATTCGATAACAAATGTCGAACACGGACGGATTTCTCAAGCTTTTACTACATATGAACACTTTTCACATTCTCCCGTGCAACTCGTCTGCTAGTCCTCCATTAATGAAGAATCTTAAGGTCCCAGCTCATGTCCAAGGCACCAAAGACAGCTAAAAAGTCAATAATCGATACCTAAAACTTGAATTTTACTACTTCTTACTGGCTAGTACATCAACTTGGAAGCTTCATCTGTGTTCTACTATGGTGCTTTTAGTGTCTCCACATACCGCAGCACGCGACACAGCTTTGCAGACGATAAGTACAACCATTTCAGAGAGAAGAGCGGCCCATGTGACGATCTGGCTTTAAGTCGATTCGATTACAAATGACCGAAACGGACGGATTTCTCAGGTTTTTACTATATATGAACACTTTTCACATTCTTCCGTGCAACTTGGCTGTTAGTCGTCCTTTCATGCAGAATTTAAAGGTCCTAGCTCATGTCCAAGGCACCAAAGCCAGCTAAAAAGTCAATAATCGATACCTATAACTTGAATTGTACTTCTTCTTACTGGCTATTACATCAACTTAGAATCTTCATGTGTGTTCTCCTATGGTGCTTTTAGTGTCTCCGCATACCGCAGCACGCGACATAGCTTTGCAGACGATAAGTACAACCGTTTTAGAGAGTAGAGCGCCCAACGTGACGATCTAGCTTTAAGTCGATTCGATAACAAATGAGGAAAACGGATGGATTTCTCAGGTTTTTACTACATATGAACACTTTTCACATTCTCACGTGCAACGCGGCTGCTAGACCTCCTATCATGTAAAATCTTAAGTTCCTAGCTAATGCCCAAGGCACCAAGGAAGGGTAAAAGGTCAACAATCGATACCTAAAACTTGGATTGTACTACTTCTTACTGGCTATTACATCAACTTAGAAGCTTCATCTGTGTTCTACTATGGTGCTTTTAGTGTCTCCGTATGCCGCACCTTCGACATAGCTTTGCAGACGATAAGTACAACCGTTTCAGAGAGAAGAGCGGCCAATGTGACGATCTGGCTTTAAGTCGATTCCATAACAAATGTCGAACACGGACGGATTTCTCTGGTTTTTGCTACATATGAACACTTTTCACATTCTGCCGTGCAACTCGGCTGCTAGTCCTCCTTTCATGCAGAATCTTAAGGTCCTAGCTCATGGTCAAGTCACCAAAGCCAGCTAAGAAGCCAATAATCGATACTTATAACATGAATTGTACTACTTCTTACTGGCTATTACATCAGCTTAGAAGCTTCATCTGTGGTCTACTATGGTGCTTTTAGTGTCTCCGCATACCGCAGCACGCGACATAGCTTTGCAGACGATAAGTACAACCGTTTCAGAGAGAAGAGCGGCCAATGTGACGATCTGGCTTTAAGTCGATTCGATAACAAATGGCGGAAACAGACGGATTTCTTTTGTTTTTACTACATATGAACACTTTTCACATTCTCCCGTGCAACTCGGCTGCTAGTCCTCCTTTCATGCAGAATCATAAGGTCCTAGCTCATGTACAAGGTACCAAAGCCAGCAAAAAAGTCAATAATCGATACCTATAACCTGAATTGTATTACTTCTTACTGGCTATTACATCAACTTAGAAGCTTCATCTGTGTTCTACTATGGTGCTTTTAGTGTCTCCGCATACAGCAGCGCTCGACATAGCTTTGCAGACAATAAGTACAACCGTTTCAGAGAGAAGAGCGGCCAATGTGACGATCTGGCTTTAAGTCGATTCGATAACAAATGTCGAACACGGACGGATTTCTCTGGTTTTTACTACATATGAACACTTTTCACATTCTGCCGTGCAACTCGGCTGCAAATCCTCCTTTCATGCAGTATCTTAAGGTCCTAGCTCATGTCCAAGGCACCAAAGCCAGCTAAAAAGTCAATAATCAATACCTAACACTTGAATTGTACTACTTCTTACTGACTATTACATCAACTTAGAAGCTTCATCTGTGTTCTACTATGGTGCTTTTAGTGTCTCCGCATATCGCAGCACGCGACATAGGTTTGCAGTCGATAAGTACAACCGTTTCAGAGAGAAGAGCGGCTAATGTGACGATCTGGCTTTAAGTCGATTCGATAACAATGACGATAACGAACGGATGTTTAAGGTTTTTACTACATATGAACACTTTTCACATTCTCCCGTACAACTCGGCTGCTAGTCCTCCTTTCATGCAGAATCTTAAGGTCCTAGCCATGTCCAAGGCACCAAAGCCAGCTAAAAAGTCAATAATCGATACCTAAAACTTGAATTATACTACTTCTTACTGGCTATTACATCAACTTAGAAGCCTCATCTGTGTTCTACTATGCTGCTTGTAGTGTCTCAGCATACCGCAGCATGCGACATAGCTTTGCAGACGATAAGTACAAGCGTTTCAGAGAGAAGAGCGGCCAATGTGACGATCTGGCTTTAAGTCGATTCGATAACAAATTACGAAAACGGACGAATTTCTCAGGTTTTTACTACATATGAACACTTTTCACATTCTCCCCTGCAACTCGGCTGCTAGTCCTCCTTTCATGCAGAATCTTAAAGTCCTAGCTCATGTCCAAGGCACCAAAGACAGCTAAGAAGTCAATAATCGATACTTATAACATGAATTGTACTACTTCTTACTAGCTATTACATCAACATAGAAGCTTCATCTGTGTTCTACTATGGTGCTTTTAGTGTCTCCGCATGCCGCAGCACTCGACATAGCTTTGCAGTCGATAAGTACAACCGTTTCAGAGAGAAGAGCAGCCAATGTGACGATCTGGCTTTAAGTCGATTCGATAGCAAATGTCGAACACGGACGTATTTCTCTGGTTTTTACTACATATTAAAACTTTTCACATTCTCCCGTGCAACTCGGCTGCTAGTCCTCCTTTCATGCAGAATCTTAATGTCCTAGCTCATGTCCAAGGCACCAAACAAGGGTAAAAAGTCAATAATCGATACCTAAAACTTCAATTGTACTACTTCTTACTGGCTATTCCACCAACTTAGAAGCTTCATCTGTGCTCTACTATGGTGCTTTTAGTGTCTCCGCATGCCGCAGCACTCGACATAGCATTGCAGTCGATAAGTACAACCGTTTCAGAGAGAAGAGCGGCCAATGTGACGATCTGGCTTTAAGTCAATTCGATAACAAATGACGAAAACGGAAGGATTTCTCAGGTGTTTACTACATATGAACATTTTCCACATTCTCCAGTGCAACTCGGCTGCTAGTCCTCCTTTCATGCAGAATCGTAAGGTCCTAGCTCATGTTCAAGTCACCAAAGCCAGCTAAGAAGTCAATAATCGATACTTATAACATGAATTGTACAACTTCTTACTAGCTATTACATCAACATAGAAGCTTCATCTGTGTTCTACTATGCTGCTTTTAGTGTCTCCGCATACTGCAGCACGCGACATAGCTTTGCAGACGATAAGTGCAACCGTTTCAGAGATAAGAGCGCCCAATGTGACGATCAGGCTTTAAGTCGATTCGATAACAAACGTCGAAAACGGACGGATTTCTCAGGTTTTTACTACATATGAACACTTTTCACATTCTCCCGTGCAACTCGGCTGCTAGTCCTTTCATGCAGATTCTTAAGGTCCTAGCTCATGTCCAAGGCACCATAGCCAGCTAAAAAGTCAATAATCGATATCTAAAATTTAAATTGTACTACTTCTTACTAGCTATTACATCAACTTAGAAGCTTCATCTGTGTTCTACTATGGTGCTTTTAGTGTCTCCACATACCGCAGCACGCGACATAGCTTTGCAGAAGATAAGTACTACCGTTTCAGAGAGAAGGGCGGCCAATGTGACGATCTGGCTTTAAGTCGATTCGATAACAAATGACGATAACGAACTTATTTCTCAGGTTTTTACTACATATGAACACTTTTCACATTCTCCCGTTCAACTCGGCTGCTAGTCCTCCTTTCATGCAGAATCTTAAGGTCCTAGTTCATGTCCAAGGCACCAAAGCCAGCTGAAAAGTAAATAATCGATACCTATAACATGAATTGTACTACTTCTTACTGGCTATTACATCAGCTTAGAAGCTTCATCTGTGTTCTACTATGGTGCTTTTAGTGTCTCCGCATACCGCAGCACGCGACATAGCTTTGCAGACGATAAGTACAACCGTTTCAGAGAGAAGAGCGGCCAATGTGACGATCTGGCTTTAAGTCGATTCGATAACAAATGGCGGAAACGGACGGATTTCTTAGGTTTTTACTACATATGAACATTTTTCACATTCTCCCGTGCAACTCGGCTGCTAGACCTCCTATCATGCAAAATCTGAAGTTCCTAGCTCATGTCCAAGGCACCAAAGAAGGGTAAAAAGTCAACAATCAATACCTAAAACTTGAATTGTACTACTTCTTACTGGCTATTACATCAACTTAGAAGCTTCATCTGTGTTCTACTATGGGGCTTTTAGTGTCTCAGCATACCGCAGCACGCGACATAGCTTTGCAGACGATAAGTACAACCGTTTCAGAGAGAAGAGCGGCCAATGTGACGATCTGGCTTTAAGTCGAATCGATAACAAATGTCGAACACGGACGGATTTCTCTGGTTTTTACTACATATGAACACTTTTCACATTCTCCCGTGCAACTCGGCTGCTAGTCCTCCTTTCATGTAGAATCTTAAGGTCCTAGCTCATGTCCAAGGCTCCAAAGCCAGCTAAAAAGTCAATAATCAATACCTAAAACTTGAATTGTACTACTTCTTACTGACTATTACATCAACTTAGAAGCTTCATCTGTGTTCTACTATGGTGCTTTTAGTGTCTCCGCATGCCGCAGCACTCGACATAGCTTTGCAGTCGATAAGTACAACCGTTTCAGAGAGAAGAGCAGCCAATGTGACGATCTGGCTTTAAGTCGATTCGATAACAAATGTCGAACACGGACGTATTTCTCTGGTTTTTACTACATATTAAAACTTTTCACATTCTCCCGTGCAACTCGGCTGCTAGTCCTCCTTTCATGCAGAATCTTAATGTCCTAGCTCATGTCCAAGGCACCAAGGCCAGCTAAAAAGTCAATAATCAATAAATAAAACTTGAATTGTACTACTTCTTACTGACTATTACATCAACTTAGAAGCTTCATCTGTGTTCTACTATGGTGCTTTTAGTGTCTCCGCATACGGCAGCACGCGACATAGCTTTGCAGTCGATTAGTACAACCGTTTCAGAGAGAAGAGCGGCTAATGTGACGATCTGGCTTTAAGTTGATTCGATAACAATGACGATAACGAACGGATTTTTAAGGTTTTTACTACATATGAACACTTTTCACATTCCCCCGTGCAACTCGGCTGCTAGTCCTCCTTTCATGCAGAATCTTAAGGTCCTAGCCATGTCCAAGGCACCAAAGCCAGCTAAAAAGTCAATAATCGATACCTAAAACTTGAATTATACTACTTCTTACTGGCTATTACATCAAATTAGAGGCTTCATCTGTGTTCTACTATGGTGCTTTTAGTATCTCCGCATACCGCAGCCCGCGACATAGCTTTGCAGTCGATAAGTACAACCGTTTCAGAGAGAAGAGCGGCCAATGTGACGATCTGGCTGTAAGTCAATTCGATAACAAATGACGAAAACGGAAGGATTTCTCAGGTTTTTACTACATATGAACATTTTCCACATTCTCCAGAGCAACTCGGCTGCTAGTCCTCCCTTCATGCAGAATCTTAAGGTCCTAGCTCATGTTCAAGTCACCAAAGCCAGCTAAGAAGTCAATAATCGATACCTGTAACATGAATTGTACTACTTCTTACTGGATATTACATCAGCTTAGAAGCTTCATCTGTGTTCTACTATGGTGCTTTTAGTGTCTCCACATACCGCAGCACGCGACATAGCTTTGCAGACGATAAGTACAACCGTTTCAGAGAGAAGAGCGGCCAATGTGTCGATCTGGCTTTAAGTCGATTCCATAACAAATGGTGGAAACGGACTGATTTCTCAGGTTTTTACTACATATGAACACTTTTCACATTCTGCCGTGCAACTCGGCTGCAAATCCTCCTTTCATGCAGTATCTTAAGGTCCTAGCTCATGTCCAAGGCACCAAAGCCAGCTAAAAAGTCAATAATCAATACCTAACACTTGAATTGTACTACTTCTTACTGACTATTACATCAACTTAGAAGCTTCATCTGTGTTCTACTATGGTGCTTTTAGTGTCTCCGCATATCGCAGCACGCGACATAGGTTTGCAGTCGATAAGTACAACCGTTTCAGAGAGAAGAGCGGCTAATGTGACGATCTGGCTTTAAGTCGATTCGATAACAATGACGATAACGAACGGATGTTTAAGGTTTTTACTACATATGAACACTTTTCACATTCTCCCGTACAACTCGGCTGCTAGTCCTCCTTTCATGCAGAATCTTAAGGTCCTAGCCATGTCCAAGGCACCAAAGCCAGCTAAAAAGTCAATAATCGATACCTAAAACTTGAATTATACTACTTCTTAATGGCTATTACATCAAATTAGAGGCTTCATCTGTGTTCTACTATGGTGCTTTTAGTGTCTTCGCATACAGCAGCACTCGACATAGCTTTGCAGACGATAAGTACAACCGTTTCAGAGAGAAGAGCGGCCAATGTGACGATCTGGCTTTAAGTCGATTCGATAACAAATGTCGAACACGGACGGATTTCTCAGGCTTTTACTACATATGAACACTTTTCACATTCTCCCGTGCAACTCGGCTGCTAGTCCTCCATTAATGAAGAATCTTAAGGTCCTAGCTCATGTCCAAGGCACCAAAGACAGCTAAGAAGTCAATAATCGATACTTATAACATGAATTGTACTACTTCTTACTAGCTATTACATCAACATAGAAGCTTCATCTGTGTTCTACTATGGTGCTTTTAGTGTCTCCGCATGCCGCAGCACTCGACATAGCTTTGCAGTCGATAAGTACAACCGTTTCAGAGAGAAGAGCAGCCAATGTGACGATCTGGCTTTAAGTCGATTCGATAGCAAATGTCGAACACGGACGTATTTCTCTGGTTTTTACTACATATTAAAACTTTTCACATTCTCCCGTGCAACTCGGCTGCTAGTCCTCCTTTCATGCAGAATCTTAATGTCCTAGCTCATGTCCAAGGCACCAAACAAGGGTAAAAAGTCAATAATCGATACCTAAAACTTCAATTGTACTACTTCTTACTGGCTATTCCACCAACTTAGAAGCTTCATCTGTGCTCTACTATGGTGCTTTTAGTGTCTCCGCATGCCGCAGCACTCGACATAGCATTGCAGTCGATAAGTACAACCGTTTCAGAGAGAAGAGCGGCCAATGTGACGATCTGGCTTTAAGTCAATTCGATAACAAATGACGAAAACGGAAGGATTTCTCAGGTGTTTACTACATATGAACATTTTCCACATTCTCCAGTGCAACTCGGCTGCTAGTCCTCCTTTCATGCAGAATCGTAAGGTCCTAGCTCATGTTCAAGTCACCAAAGCCAGCTAAGAAGTCAATAATCGATACTTATAACATGAATTGTACAACTTCTTACTAGCTATTACATCAACATAGAAGCTTCATCTGTGTTCTACTATGCTGCTTTTAGTGTCTCCGCATACTGCAGCACGCGACATAGCTTTGCAGACGATAAGTGCAACCGTTTCAGAGATAAGAGCGCCCAATGTGACGATCAGGCTTTAAGTCGATTCGATAACAAACGTCGAAAACGGACGGATTTCTCAGGTTTTTACTACATATGAACACTTTTCACATTCTCCCGTGCAACTCGGCTGCTAGTCCTTTCATGCAGATTCTTAAGGTCCTAGCTCATGTCCAAGGCACCATAGCCAGCTAAAAAGTCAATAATCGATATCTAAAATTTAAATTGTACTACTTCTTACTAGCTATTACATCAACTTAGAAGCTTCATCTGTGTTCTACTATGGTGCTTTTAGTGTCTCCACATACCGCAGCACGCGACATAGCTTTGCAGAAGATAAGTACTACCGTTTCAGAGAGAAGGGCGGCCAATGTGACGATCTGGCTTTAAGTCGATTCGATAACAAATGACGATAACGAACTTATTTCTCAGGTTTTTACTACATATGAACACTTTTCACATTCTCCCGTTCAACTCGGCTGCTAGTCCTCCTTTCATGCAGAATCTTAAGGTCCTAGTTCATGTCCAAGGCACCAAAGCCAGCTGAAAAGTAAATAATCGATACCTATAACATGAATTGTACTACTTCTTACTGGCTATTACATCAGCTTAGAAGCTTCATCTGTGTTCTACTATGGTGCTTTTAGTGTCTCCGCATACCGCAGCACGCGACATAGCTTTGCAGACGATAAGTACAACCGTTTCAGAGAGAAGAGCGGCCAATGTGACGATCTGGCTTTAAGTCGATTCGATAACAAATGGCGGAAACGGACGGATTTCTTAGGTTTTTACTACATATGAACATTTTTCACATTCTCCCGTGCAACTCGGCTGCTAGACCTCCTATCATGCAAAATCTGAAGTTCCTAGCTCATGTCCAAGGCACCAAAGAAGGGTAAAAAGTCAACAATCAATACCTAAAACTTGAATTGTACTACTTCTTACTGGCTATTACATCAACTTAGAAGCTTCATCTGTGTTCTACTATGGGGCTTTTAGTGTCTCAGCATACCGCAGCACGCGACATAGCTTTGCAGACGATAAGTACAACCGTTTCAGAGAGAAGAGCGGCCAATGTGACGATCTGGCTTTAAGTCGAATCGATAACAAATGTCGAACACGGACGGATTTCTCTGGTTTTTACTACATATGAACACTTTTCACATTCTCCCGTGCAACTCGGCTGCTAGTCCTCCTTTCATGTAGAATCTTAAGGTCCTAGCTCATGTCCAAGGCTCCAAAGCCAGCTAAAAAGTCAATAATCAATACCTAAAACTTGAATTGTACTACTTCTTACTGACTATTACATCAACTTAGAAGCTTCATCTGTGTTCTACTATGGTGCTTTTAGTGTCTCCGCATGCCGCAGCACTCGACATAGCTTTGCAGTCGATAAGTACAACCGTTTCAGAGAGAAGAGCAGCCAATGTGACGATCTGGCTTTAAGTCGATTCGATAACAAATGTCGAACACGGACGTATTTCTCTGGTTTTTACTACATATTAAAACTTTTCACATTCTCCCGTGCAACTCGGCTGCTAGTCCTCCTTTCATGCAGAATCTTAATGTCCTAGCTCATGTCCAAGGCACCAAGGCCAGCTAAAAAGTCAATAATCAATAAATAAAACTTGAATTGTACTACTTCTTACTGACTATTACATCAACTTAGAAGCTTCATCTGTGTTCTACTATGGTGCTTTTAGTGTCTCCGCATACGGCAGCACGCGACATAGCTTTGCAGTCGATTAGTACAACCGTTTCAGAGAGAAGAGCGGCTAATGTGACGATCTGGCTTTAAGTTGATTCGATAACAATGACGATAACGAACGGATTTTTAAGGTTTTTACTACATATGAACACTTTTCACATTCCCCCGTGCAACTCGGCTGCTAGTCCTCCTTTCATGCAGAATCTTAAGGTCCTAGCCATGTCCAAGGCACCAAAGCCAGCTAAAAAGTCAATAATCGATACCTAAAACTTGAATTATACTACTTCTTACTGGCTATTACATCAAATTAGAGGCTTCATCTGTGTTCTACTATGGTGCTTTTAGTATCTCCGCATACCGCAGCCCGCGACATAGCTTTGCAGTCGATAAGTACAACCGTTTCAGAGAGAAGAGCGGCCAATGTGACGATCTGGCTGTAAGTCAATTCGATAACAAATGACGAAAACGGAAGGATTTCTCAGGTTTTTACTACATATGAACATTTTCCACATTCTCCAGAGCAACTCGGCTGCTAGTCCTCCCTTCATGCAGAATCTTAAGGTCCTAGCTCATGTTCAAGTCACCAAAGCCAGCTAAGAAGTCAATAATCGATACCTGTAACATGAATTGTACTACTTCTTACTGGATATTACATCAGCTTAGAAGCTTCATCTGTGTTCTACTATGGTGCTTTTAGTGTCTCCACATACCGCAGCACGCGACATAGCTTTGCAGACGATAAGTACAACCGTTTCAGAGAGAAGAGCGGCCAATGTGTCGATCTGGCTTTAAGTCGATTCCATAACAAATGGTGGAAACGGACTGATTTCTCAGGTTTTTACTACATATGAACACTTTTCACATTCTCCCGTGCAACTGGGCTGCTAGTCCTCCTTTCATGCAGAATCATAAGGTCCTAGCTCATGTCCAAGGTACCAAAGCCAGCTAAAACGTCAATAATCGATACCTATAACTTGAATTGTACTACTTCTTACTGGCTATTACATCAACTTAGAAGTTTCATCTGTGTTCTACTATGGGGCTTTTAGTGTCTCCGCATGCCGCAGCACTCGACATAGCTTTGCAGACGATAAGTACAACCGTTTCAGAGAGAAGAGCGGCCAATGTGACGATCTGGCTTTAAGTCGATTCGATAACAAATGTCGAAAACGGACGGATTTCTCTGGTTTTTACTACATATGAACACTTTTCACATTCTCCCTTGCAACTCGGCTGCTAGTCCTCCTTTCATGCAGAATCTTAAGGTCCTAGCTCATGTCCAAGGCACCAAAGCCAGCTAAAAAGTCAATAATCAATACCTGAAACTTGAATTGTACTACTTCTTACTGACTATTACATCAACTTACAAGCTTCGTCTGTGTTCTACTATGGTGCTTTTAGTGTCTCCGCATACCGCAGCACGCGACATAGCTTTGCAGTTGATTAGTACAACCGTTTCAGAGAGAAGAGCGGCTAATGTGAGGATCTGGCTTTAAGTCGATTCGATAACAATGACGATAACGAACGGATTTTTAAGGTTTTTACTACATATGAACATTTTTCACATTCCCCCGTGCAACTCGGCTGCTAGTCCTCCTTTCATGCAGAATCTTAATGTCCTAGCCATGTCCAAGGCACCAAAGCCAGCTAAAAAGTCAATAATCGATACCTAAAACTTGAATTATACTACTTCTTACTGGCTATTACATCAAATTAGAGGCTTCATCTGTGTTCTACTATGGTGCTTTTAGTATCTCCGCATACCGCAGCCCGCGACATAGCTTTGCAGTCGATAAGTACAACCGTTTCAGAGAGAAGAGCGGCCAATGTGACGATCTGGCTGTAAGTCAATTCGATAACAAATGACGAAAACGGAAGGATTTCTCAGGTTTTTACTACATATGAACATTTTCCACATTCTCCAGTGCAACTCGGCTGCTAGTCCTCCCTTCATGCAGAATCTTAAGGTCCTAGCTCATGTTCAAGTCACCAAAGCCAGCTAAGAAGCCTATAATCGATACCTATAACATGAATTGTACTACTTCTTACTGGCTACTACATCAGCTTAGAAGCTTCATCTGTGTTCTACTATGGTGCTTTTAGTGTCTCCACATACCGCAGCACGCGACATAGCTTTGCAGACGATAAAGACAACCGTTTCAGAGAGAAGAGCGGCCTATGTGTCGATCTGGCTTTAAGTCGATTCCATAACAAATGGCGGAAACGGGCGGATTTCTCAGGTTTTTACTACATATGAACACTTTTCACATTCTCCCGTGCAACTGGGCTGCTAGTCCTCCTTTCATGCAGAATCATAAGGTCCTAGCTCATTTCCAAGGTACCAAAGCCAGATAAAAAGTCAATAATCAATACCTAAAACTTGAATTATACTACTTCTTACTGGCTATTACATCAAATTAGAGGCTTCATCTGTGTTCTACTATGGTGCTTGTAGTGTCTCCGCATACCGCAGCCCGCGACATAGCTTTGCAGTCTATAAGTACAACCGTTTCAGAGAGAAGAGCGGCCAATGTGACGATCTGGCTGTAAGTCAATTCGATAACAAATGACGAAAACGGAAGGATTTCTCAGGTTTTTACTACATATGAACATTTTCCACATTCTCCAGTGCAACTCGGCTGCTAGTCCTCCCTTCATGCAGAATCTTAAGGTCCTAGCTCATGTTCAAGTCACCAAAGCCAGCTAAGAAGTCAATAATCGATACCTATAACATGAATTGTACTACTTCTTACTGGCTATTACATCAGCTTAGAAGCTTCATCTGTGTTCCACTATGGTGCTTTTAGTGTCTCCGCATACCGCAGCACTCGACATAGCTTTGCAGACAATAAGTACAACCGTTTCAGAGAGAAGAGCGGCCAATGTGACGATCTGGCTTTAAGTCGATTCGATAACAAATGTCGAACACGGACGGATTTCTTAGGCTTTTACTACATATGATCACTTTTCACATTCTCCCGTGCAACTCGGCTGCTAGTCCTCCATTAATGAAGAATCTTAAGGTCCTAGCTCATGTTCAAGGCACCAAAGCCAGCTAAAAATTCAATAATCGATACCTACAACTTGAATTGTACTACTTCTTACTGGCTATTACATCAACTTGGAAGCTTCATCTGTGTTCTACTATGGTGCTTTTAGTGTCTCCACATACAGCAGCACGCGACATAGCTTTGCAGACGATAAGTACAACCGTTTCAGAGAGAAGAGCGGCCAATGTGACGATCTGGCTTTAAGTCGATTCGATAACAAATGACGGAAACGGACGTATTTCTCAGGTTTTACTATATATGAACACTTTTCACATTCTTCCGTGCAACTTGGCTGTTAGTCCTCCTTTCATGCAGAATTTTATGGTCTTAGCTCATGTCCAAGGCACCCAAGCCAGCTAAAAAGTCAATAATCGATACCTATAACTTGAATTGTACTACTTCTTACTGGCCATTACATCAACTTAGAAGCTTCATCTGTGTTCTACTATGGTGCTTTTAGTGTCTCCGCATACCGCAGCACGCGACATAGCTTTGCAGACGATAAGTACAACCGTTTTAGAGAGTACAGCGCCCAATGTGACGATCTGGCTTTAAGTCGATTCCATAACAAATGACGAAAACGGACAGATTTCTCAGGTTTTTACTACGTATGAACACTTTTCACATTCTCACGTGCAACGCGGCTGCTAGAGTTCCTATCATGTAAAATCTTAAGTTCCTAGCTCATGCCCAAGGCACCAAAGAAGTGTAAAAAGTCAACAATCGATACCTAAAACTTGAATTGTACTACTTCTTACTGGCTATTACATCAACTTAGAAGCTTCATCTGTGTTCTACTATGGGGCTTTTAGTGTCTCCGCATGCCGCAGCACTCGACACAGCTTTGCAGACGATAAGTACAACCGTTTCAGAGAGAAGAGCGGCCAATGTCACGATCTTGCTTTAAGTCGATTCCATAACAAATGGCGGAAACGGACGGATTTCTCAGGTTTTTACTACATATGAACACTTTTCACATTCTCCCGTGCAACTCGGCTGCTAGTCCTCCTTTCATGCAGAATCATAAGGTCCTAGCTCATGTCCAAGGCACCAAAGCCAGCTAAAAAGTCAATAATCGACACCTAAAACTTGATTTTTACTACTTCTTACTGGCTATTACATCAAGTTGGAAGCTTCATATGTGTTCTACTATGGTGCTTTTAGTGTCTCCACATACCGCAGCACGCGACATAGCTTTGCAGACGATAAGTACAACCGTTTCAGAGAGAAGAGCGGCCAATGTGACGATCTGGCTTTAAGTCGATTCGATAACAAATGACGAAAACGGACGTATTTCTCAGGTTTTTACTACAAATGAACACTTTTCACATTCTCACGTGCAACGCGGCTGCTAGACCTCCTATCATGCAAAATCTTAAGTTCCTAGCTCATGCCCAATGCACCAAAGAAGGGTAAAAAGTCAACAATCGATACCTATAACTTGAATTGTACTACTTCTTACTGGCTATTACATCAACTTAGAAGCTTCATCTGTGTTCTACTATGGTGCTTTTAGTGTCTCCGCATACCGCAGCACGCGACATAGCTTTGCAGACGATAAGTACAACCGTTTTAGAGAGTAGAGCGGCCAATGTGACGATCTGGCTTTAAGTCGATTCGATAACAAATGACGAAAACGGACGTATTTCTCAGGTTTTTATTACATATGAACACTTTTCATATTCTCACGTGCAACGCGGCTGCTAGACCTCCTATCATGCAAAATCTTAAGTTCCTAGCTCATGCCCAAGGCACCAAAGAAGGGTAAAAAGTCAACAATTGATACCTAAAACTTGAATTGTACTACTTCTTACTGACTATTACATCAACTTAGAAGCTTCATCTGTGTTCTACTATGGTGCTTCTAGTGTCTCCGCATACCGCAGCACGCGACATAGCTTTGCAGACGATAAGTACAACCGTTTTAGAGAGTAGAGCGGCCAATGTGACGATCTGGCTTTAAGTCGATTCGATAACAAATGACGAAAACGGATGGATTTCTCAGGTTTTTACTACATATGAACACTTTTCACATACTCCCGTGCAACTCGGCTGCTAGTCCTGCTTTCATGCAGAGTCTTAAGGTCCTAGCTCATGTCCAAGGCACCAAAGCCGGCTAAAAAGTCAATAATCGATACCTAAAACTGGTATTGTACTAATTCTTACTGGCTATTACATCATCTTAGAAGCTTCATCTGTGTTCTACTATGGTGCTTTTAGCGTCTCCGCATACCGCAGCACGCGACATAGCTTTCAGACGATAAGTACACTCGTTTCGGAGAGAAGGGCGGCCAATGTGACGATCTGGCTTTAAGTCGATTCGATAACAAATGACGAAAACGGACGGATTTCTCAGGTTTTTACTACATATGAACACTTTTCACATTCTCCGGTACAACTCGGTTGCTAGTCCTCCTTTCATGCAGAATCTTAAGGTCCTAGCTCATGTCCAAGGCACAAAAGCCAACTAAAAGTCAATAATCGATGCCTAAAACTTGAATCGTACTACTTCTTACTGGCTATTACATCAACTTAGAAGCTTCATCCGTGTTCTACTATGGTATTTTTAGTGTCTCCGCATACCGCAGCACGCGACATAGCTTTGCAGATGATAAGTACAACCGATTCAGAGAGAAGAGCGGCCAATGTGACAATCTGGCTTTAAGTCAATTCCATAACAAATGACGATAACGAACGGATTTCTCAGGTTTTTACTACATATGAACACTTTTCACATTCTCCCGTGCAACTCGGCTGCAAGTCCGCCTTTCATGCTGAATCTTAAGGTCCTAGCTCATGTCCAAGGCACCAAAGCCAGCTAAAAAGTCAATAATCGATACCTAAAACTTGAATTGTACTACTTCTTACTGGCTATTACATCATCTTAGAAGCTTCATCTGTGTTCTACTATGGTGCTTTTAGCGTCTCCGCATACTGCAGCATGCGACATAGCTTTGCAGACGATAAGTACAACCGATTCAGAGAGAAGAGCGGCCAATGTGACAATCTGGCTTTAAGTCAATTCCATAACAAATGACGATAACGAACGGATTTCTCAGGTTTTTACTACATATGAACTCTTTTCACATTCTCCCGTGCAACTCGGCTGCAAGTCCGCCTTTCATGCTGAATCTTAAGGTCCTAGCTCATGTCCAAGGCACCAAAGCCAGCTAAAAGTCAATAATCGATGATTAAAACTTGAATTGTACTACTTTTTACTGGCTATTACATCAACGTAGAAGCTTCATCCGTGTTCTACTATGGTATTTCTAGTGTCTCCGCATACCGCAGCACGCGACATAGCTTTGCAGACGATAAGTACAACCGTTTCAGAGAGAAGGGCGGACAATGTGACGATCTGGCTTTATGTCGATTCGATAACAAATGACGAAAAAGGACGGATTTCTCGGGTTTCTACTACATATGAACACTTTTCACATTCTCCCGTGCAACTCGGCTGCTAGTCCTGCTTTCATGCAGAATCTTAAGGTCCTAGCTCATGTCCAAGGCACCAAAGCCAGCTAAAATTCAATAATTGATACCTAAAATTGAAATTGTACTCCTTCTTACTGGCTATTACAACATCTTAGAAGCTTCATCTGTGTTCTACTATGGTGCTTTCAGTGTCTCCACATACCGCAGCACGTGACATAGATTTGCAGACGATAAGTACAACCGTTTCAGAGAGAAGAGCGGCCAATGTGACGATCTGGCTTTAACTCAATTCCATAACAAATGACGAAAACGGACGGATTTCTCAGGTTTTTACTACGTATGAACACTTTTCACATACTCCCGTGCAACTCGGCTGCTAGTCCTGCTTTCGTGCAGAATCTTAAGGTCCTAGCTCATGTCCAAGGCACCGAAGCCAGCTAAATTGTCAATAATCAATACCTAAAACTTGAATTGTACTACTTCTTACTGACTATTACATCAACTTAGAAGCTTCATCTGTGTTCTACTATGGTGCTTTTAGTGTCTCCGCATGCCGCAGCACTCGACATAGATTTGCAGACGATAGGTACAACCCTTTCAGAGAGAAGAGCGGCCATTGTGACGATCTGACTTTAAGTCGATTCGATAACAAATGACGAAAACTGACGGATTTCTCGGGTTTTTACTACATATGAACACTTTTCACATTCTCCCGTGCAACTCGGCTGCTAGTCCTCCTTCATGCAGAATCTTAAGGTCCTAGCTCATGTCCAAGGCACCGAAGCCAGCTAAAAAGTCAATAATCGATAACTAAAAATTGAATTGTACTACTTCTTACTGGCTATTACATCAACTTAGAAGCTTCATCTGTGTTCTACTATGGTGCTTTTAGTGTCTCCTCATACCGCAGCACGCGACATAGCTTTGCACACGATAAGTACAACCGTTTCAGAGAGAACAGCGGCCAATGTGACGATCTGGCTATTAGTCGATTCGATAACAAATGACGATAACGAACGGATTTCTCAGGTTTTTACTACATATGAACACTTTTCACATTCTCCCGTGCAACTCGGCTGCAAGTCCGCCTTTCATGTTGAATCTTAAGGTCCTAGCTCATGCCCAAGGCACCAAAGATAGCTAAAAAGTCAATAATCGATACCTAAAACTGGTATTGTACTAATTCTTACTGGCTATTACATCATCTTAGAAGCTTCATCTGTGGTTTACTATGGTGCTTTTAGCGTCTCCGCATACCGCAGCACGCGACATAGCTTTCAGACGATAAGTACAACCGTTTCGGAGATAAGAGCGGCCAATGTGACGATCTGGCTTTAAGTCGATTCGATAAAAAATGACGAAAACGGACGGATTTCTCAGGTTTTTACTACATATGAACACTTTTCACATTCTCCCGTGCAACTCGGCTGCTAGTCCTCCTTTCATGCAGAATCTTAAGGTCCTAGCTCATGTTCAAGGCACCAAAGCCAGCTAAAAAGTCAATAATTGATACCTAAAACTGGAATTGTACTACTTCTTACTGGCTATTACAACATCTTAGAAGCTTCATCTGTGTTCTACTATGGTGATTTTAGTGTCTCCGCAAACCGCAGCACGCGACATAGCTTTGCAGACGATAAGTACAACCGTTTCAGAGAGAAGGGCGGAAAATGTGACGATTTGGCTTTAAGTCGATTCGATAACAAATGACGAAAACGGAGGGATTTCTCGGGTTTTTACTACATATGAACACTTTTCACATTCTCCCGTACAACTCGGCTGCTAGTCCTCCTTTCATGCAGAATCTTAAGGTCCTAGCTCATGTCCAAGGCACCAAAGCCAGCTAAAAAGTCAATAATCGATACCTAAAACGTGAATTGTACTACTTCTTACTGGCTATTACATCAACTTAGATGCTTCATCTGTGTTCTACTATAGTGCTTTTAGTGTCTCCGCATACCGCAGCACGCGACACAGCTTTGCAGATGATAAGTACAACCGTTTCAGAGAGAAGAGCGGCCAATGTGACAATCAGGCTTTAAGTCGATTCGATAACAAATAACGTAAACGGACGGATTTCTCAGGTTTTTACTACATACGAACACTTTTCACATTCTCCCGTGCAACTCGGCTGCAAGTCCGCTTTTCATGATGGATCTTAAGGTCCTAGCTCATGTCCAAGGCACTAAAGCCAGCTAAAAAGTCAATAATCGATACCTAAAACTTGAATTGTACTACTTCTTACTGGCTATTACATCAACTTAGAAGCTTCATCTGTGTTCTACTATTTTGCTTTTAGTGTCTCCACATACCGCAGCACGCGACATAGCTTTCAGACGATAAGTACAACCGTTTCGGAGAGAAGAGCGGCCAATGTGACGATCTGGCTTTAAGTCGATTCGATAACAAATGACGAAAACGGACGGATTTCTCAGGTTTTTACTACATATGAACACTTTTCTCATTCTCCCGTGCAACTCGGTTGATAGTCCTGCTTTCATGCAGAATCGTAAGGTCCTAGCTCATGTCGAAGGCACCAAAGCCACCTAAAAAGTCAATAATTGATACCTAAAACTGGAATTGTAGTACTTCTTACTGGCTATTACAAAATCTTAGAAGCTTCATCTGTGTTCTACTATGGTGCTTTCAGTGTCTCCACATACCGCAGCACGTGACATAGATTTGCAGACGATAAGTACAACCGTTTCAGAGAGAAGGGCGGCCAATGTGACGATCTGGCTTTAAGTCGATTCAATAACAAATGACAAAAACGGACGGATTTCTCAGGTTTTTACTACGTATGAACACTTTTCACATTCTCCCGTGCAAGTCGGCTGCTAGTCCTCCTTTCATGCGGAATCTTAAGATCCCAGCTCATGTCCAAGGCACCAAAGCCAGCTAAATGTCAATAATCGATGCCTAAAACTTGAATTGTACTACTTCTTACTGGCTATTACATCAACTTAGAAGCTTCATCCGTGTTCTACTATGGTATTTTTAGTGTCTCCGCATACCGCAGCACGCGACATAGCTTTGCAGACGATAAGTACAACCGTTTCAGAGAGAAGGGCGGACAATGTGACGAACTGGCTTTAAGTCGATTCGATAACAAATGACGAAAACTGACGGATTTCTCGGGTTTTTACTATATATGAACACTTTTCTCATTCTCCCGTGCAATTCGGCTGCTAGTCCTCCTCCATGCAGAATCTTAAGGTCCTAGCTCATGTCCAAGGCACCAAAGCCAGCTAAAAAGTCAATAATCGATAACTAAAAATTGAATTGTACTACTTCTTACTGGCTATTACATCAACTTAGAAGCTTCATCTGTGTTCTACTATGGTGCTTTTAGTGTCTCCTCATACCGCAGCACGCGACATAGCTTTGCACACGATAAGTACAACCGTTTCAGAGAGAACAGCGGCTAATGTGACGATCTGGCTATTAGTCGATTTGATAACAAATGACGATAACGAACGGATTTCTCAGGTTTTTACTACATATGAACACTTTTCACATTCTCCCGTGCAACTCGGCTGCAAGTCCGCCTTTCATGCTGAATCTTAAGGTCCTAGCTCATGCCCAAGGCACCATAGCCAGCTAAAAAGTCAATAATCGATACCTAAAACTGGTATTGTACTAATTCTTACTGGCTATTACATCATCTTAGAAGCTTCATCTGTGGTTTACTATGGTGCTTTTAGCGTCTCCGCATACCGCAGCACGCGACATAGCTTTCAGACGATAAGTACAACCGTTTCGGAGATAAGAGCGGCCAATGTGACGATCTGGCTTTAAGTCGATTCGATAAAAAATGACGAAAACGGACGGATTTCTCATGTTTTTACTACATATGAACACTTTTCACATTCTCCCGTGCTACTCGGCTGCTAGTCCTCCTTTCATGCAGAATCTTAAGGTCCTAGCTCATGTCCAAGGCACCAAAGCCAGCTAAAAGTCAATAATCGATGATTACAACTTGAATTGTACTACTTTTTACTGGCTATTACAGCAACTTTGAAGCTTCATCCGTGTTCTATTATGGTATTTCTAGTGTCTCCGCATACCGCAGCACGCGACATAGCTTTGCAGACGATAAGTACAACCGTTTCAGAGAGAAGGGCGGACAATGTGACGATCTGGCTTTCAGTCGATTCGATAACAAATGACGAAAAAGGACGGATTTCTCGGGTTTCTACTACATATGAACACTTTTCACATTCTCCCGTGCAACTCGGCTGCTAGTCCTGCTTTCATGCAGAATCTTAAGGTCCTAGCTCATGTCCAAGGCACCAAAGCCAGCTAAAATTCAATAATTGATACCTAAAATTGAAATTGTACTCCTTCTTACTGGCTATTACAACATCTTAGAAGCTTCATCTGTGTTCTACTATGGTGCTTTCAGTGTCTCCACATACCGCAGCACGTGACATAGATTTGCAGACGATAAGTACAACCGTTTCAGAGAGAAGAGCGGCCAATGTGACGATCTGGCTTTAACTCAATTCCATAACAAATGACGAAAACGGACGGATTTCTCAGGTTTTTACTACGTATGAACACTTTTCACATACTCCCGTGCAACTCGGCTGCTAGTCCTGCTTTCGTGCAGAATCTTAAGGTCCTAGCTCATGTCCAAGGCACCAAAGCCAGCTAAATTGTCAATAATCAATACCTAAAACTTGAATTGTACTACTTCTTACTGACTATTACATCAACTTAGAAGCTTCATCTGTGTTCTACTATGGTGCTTTTAGTGTCTCCGCATGCCGCAGCACTCGACATAGATTTGCAGACGATAAGTACAACCGTTTCAGAGAGAAGAGCGGCCATTGTGACGATCTGGCTTTAAGTCGATTCGATAACAAATGACGAAAACGGATGGATTTCTCAGGTTTTTACTACATATGAACACTTTTCACATTCTCCCGTGCAACTCGGCTGCTAGTCCTCCTTTCATGCAGAATCTTAAGGTCCTAGCTCATGTCCAAGGCACCAAAGCCAGCTAAAAGTCAATAATCGATGATTACAACTTGAATTGTACTACATGTTACTGGCTATTACATCAACTTAGAAGCTTCATCCGTGTTCTATTATGGTATTTCTAGTTTCTCCGCATACCGCAGCACGCCACATAGCTTTGCAGACGATAAGTACAACCGTTTCAGCGAGAAGGGCGGACAATGTGACGATCTGGCTTTAAGTTGATTCGATAACAAATGACGAAAACGGACGGATTTCTCGGGTTTTTACTACAAATGAACACTTTTTACATTCTCATGTGCAACTCGGTTGATAGTCCTGCTTTCATGCAGAATCGTAAGGTCCTAGCGCATGTCGAAGGCACCAAAGCCACCTAAAAAGTCAATAATTGATACCTAAAACTGGAATTGTAGTACTTCTTACTGGCTATTACAAAATCTTAGAAGCTTCATCTGTGTTCTACTATGGTGCTTTCAGTGTCTCCACATACCGCAGTACGTGACATAGATTTGCAGACGATAAGTACAACCGTTTCAGAGAGAAGGGCGGCCAATGTGACGATCTGGCTTTAAGTCGATTCAATAACAAATGACAAAAACGGACGGATTTCTCAGGTTTTTACTACGTATGAACACTTTTCACATTCTCCCGTGCAAGTCGGCTGCTAGTCCTCCTTTCATGCGGAATGTTAAGGTCCCAGCTCATGTCCAAGGCACCAAAGCCAGCTAAAAGTCAATAATCGATGCCTAAAACTTGAATTGTACTACTTCTTACTGGCTATTACATCAACTTAGAAGCTTCATCCGTGTTCTACTATGGTATTTTTAGTGTCTCCGCATACCGCAGCACGCGACATGGCTTTGCAGACGATAAGTACAACCGTTTCAGAGAGAAGGGCGGACAATGTGACGATCTGGCTTTAAGTCGATTCGATAACAAATGACGAAAACTGACGGATTTCTCGGGTTTTTACTACATATGAACACTTTTCACATTCTCCCGTGCAACTCGGCTGCTAGTCCTCCTTCATGCAGAATCTTAAGGTCCTAGCTCATGTCCAAGGCACCAAAGCCAGCTAAAAAGTCAATAATCGATAACTAAAAATTGAATTGTACTACTTCTTACTGGCTATTACATCAACTTAGAAGCTTCATCTGTGTTCTACTATGGTGCTTTTAGTGTCTCCGCATACCGCAGCACGCGACATAGCTTTGCACACGATAAGTACAACCGTTTCAGAGAGAACAGCGGCCAATGTGACGATCTGGCTATTAGTCGATTCGATAACAAATGACGATAACGAACGGATTTCTCAGGTTTTTACTACATATGAACACTTTTCACATTCTCCCGTGCAACTCGGCTGCAAGTCCGCCTTTCATGTTGAATCTTAAGGTCCTAGCTCATGCCCAAGGCACCAAAGCCAGCTAAAAAGTCAATAATCGATACCTAAAACTGGAATTGTAGTACTTCTTACTGGCTATTACATCATCTTAGAAGCTTCATCTGTGGTTTACTATGGTGCTTTTAGCGTCTCCGCATACCGCAGCACGCGAGATAGCTTTCAGACGATAAGTACAACCGTTTCGGAGATAAGAGCGGCCAATGTGACGATCTGGCTTTAAGTCGATTCGATAAAAAATGACGAAAACGGACGGATTTCTCAGGTTTTTACTACATATGAACACTTTTCACATTCTCCCGTGCAACTCGGCTGCTAGTCCTCCTTTCATGCAGAATCTTAAGGTCCTAGCTCATGTTCAAGGCACCAAAGCCAGCTAAAAAGTCAATAATTGATACCTAAAACTGGAATTGTACTACCTCTTACTGGCTATTACAACATCTTAGAAGCTTCATCTGTGTTCTACTATGGTGATTTTAGTGTCTCCGCAAACCGCAGCACGCGACATAGCTTTGCAGACGATAAGTACAACCGTTTCAGAGAGAAGGGCGGAAAATGTGACGATCTGGCTTTAAGTCGATTCGATAACAAATGACGAAAACGGAGGGATTTCTCGGGTTTTTACTACATATGAACACTTTTCACATTCTCCCGTACAACTCGGCTGCTAGTCCTCCTTTCATGCAGAATCTTAAGGTCCTAGCTCATGTCCAAGGCACCAAAGCCAGCTAAAAAGTCAATAATCGATACCTAAAACGTGAATTGTACTACTTCTTACTGGCTATTACATCAACTTAGATGCTTCATCTGTGTTCTACTATAGTGCTTTTAGTGTCTCCGCATACCGCAGCACGCGACACAGCTTTGCAGATGATAAGTACAACCGTTTCAGAGAGAAGAGCGGCCAATGTGACAATCAGGCTTTAAGTCGATTCGATAACAAATAACGTAAACGGACGGATTTCTCAGGTTTTTACTACATATGAACACTTTTCACATTCTCCCGTGCAACTCGGCTGCAAGTCCGCTTTTCATGATGGATCTTAAGGTCCTAGCTCATGTCCAAGGCACTAAAGCCAGCTAAAAAGTCAATAATCGATACCTAAAACTTGAATTGTACTACTTCTTACTGGCTATTACATCAACTTAGAAGCTTCATCTGTGTTCTACTATTTTGCTTTTAGTGTCTCCACATACCGCAGCACGCGACATAGCTTTCAGACGATAAGTACAACCGTTTCGGAGAGAAGAGCGGCCAATGTGACGATCTGGCTTTAAGTCGATTCGATAACAAATGACGAAAACGGACGGATTTCTCAGGTTTTTACTACATATGAACACTTTTCTCATTCTCCCGTGCAACTCGGTTGATAGTCCTGCTTTCATGCAGAATCGTAAGGTCCTAGCTCATGTCGAAGGCACCAAAGCCACCTAAAAAGTCAATAATTGATACCTAAAACTGGAATTGTAGTACTTCTTACTGGCTATTACAAAATCTTAGAAGCTTCATCTGTGTTCTACTATGGTGCTTTCAGTGTCTCCACATACCGCAGCACGTGACATAGATTTGCAGACGATAAGTACAACCGTTTCAGAGAGAAGGGCGGCCAATGTGACGATCTGGCTTTAAGTCGATTCAATAACAAATGACAAAAACGGACGGATTTCTCAGGTTTTTACTACGTATGAACACTTTTCACATTCTCCCGTGCAAGTCGGCTGCTAGTCCTCCTTTCATGCGGAATCTTAAGATCCCAGCTCATGTCCAAGGCACCAAAGCCAGCTAAATGTCAATAAACGATGCCTAAAACTTGAATTGTACTACTTCTTACTGGCTATTACATCAACTTAGAAGCTTCATCCGTGTTCTACTATGGTATTTTTAGTGTCTCCGCATACCGCAGCACGCGACATAGCTTTGCAGACGATAAGTACAACCGTTTCAGAGAGAAGGGCGGACAATGTGACGAACTGGCTTTAAGTCGATTCGATAACAAATGACGAAAACTGACGGATTTCTCGGGTTTTTACTACATATGAACACTTTTCTCATTCTCCCGTGCAATTCGGCTGCTAGTCCTCCTTCATGCAGAATCTTAAGGTCCTAGCTCATGTCCAAGGCACCAAAGCCAGCTAAAAAGTCAATAATCGATAACTAAAAATTGAATTGTACTACTTCTTACTGGCTATTACATCAACTTAGAAGCTTCATCTGTGTTCTACTATGGTGCTTTTAGTGTCTCCTCATACCGCAGCACGCGACATAGCTTTGCACACGATAAGTACAACCGTTTCAGAGAGAACAGCGGCTAATGTGACGATCTGGCTATTAGTCGATTCGATAACAAATGACGATAACGAACGGATTTCTCAGGTTTTTACTACATATGAACACTTTTCACATTCTCCCGTGCAACTCGGCTGCAAGTCCGCCTTTCATGCTGAATCTTAAGGTCCTAGCTCATGCCCAAGGCACCATAGCCAGCTAAAAAGTCAATAATCGATACCTAAAACTAGAATTGTACTACTTCTTACTGGCTATTACATCATCTTAGAAGCTTCATCTGTGTTCTACTGTGGTGCTTTTAGCGTCGCCGCATACCACATCACGCGACATAGCTTTCAGACGATAAGTACAACCGTTTCGAAGAGAAGAGCGGCCAATGTGGCGATCTGGCTTTAAGTCGATTCGATAACAAATGACGAAAACGGACGGATTTCTCGGGTTTTTACTACATATGAACACTTTTCACATTCTCCCATGCAACTCGGTTGCTAGTCCTGCTTTCATGCAGAATCTTAAGGTCCTAGCTCATGTCCAAGGAACCAAAGCCAGCTAAAAAGTCAATAATCGATACCTAAAACTGGTATTGTACTAATTCTTACTGGCTATTACATCATCTTAGAAGCTTCATCTGTGGTTTACTATGGTGCTTTTAGCGTCTCCGCATACCGCAGCACGCGACATAGCTTTCAGACGATAAGTACAACCGTTTCGGAGATAAGAGCGGCCAATGTGACGATCTGGCTTTAAGTCGATTCGATAAAAAATGACGAAAACGGACGGATTTCTCATGTTTTTACTACATATGAACACTTTTCACATTCTCCCGTGCAACTCGGCTGCTAGTCCTCCTTTCATGCAGAATCTTAAGGTCCTAGCTCATGTCCAAGGCACCAAAGCCAGCTAAAAGTCAATAATCGATGATTACAACTTGAATATGTACTACTTTTTACTGGCTATTACAGCAACTTTGAAGCTTCATCCGTGTTCTACTATGATATTTCTAGTGTCTCCGCATACCGCAGCACGCGACATAGCTTTGCAAACGATAAGTACAACCGTTTCAGAGAGAAGGGCGTACAATGTGACGATCTTGCTTTAAGTCGATTCTATTACAAATGACGAAAACGGACGGATTCCTCAGGTTTTTACTACATATGAACACTTTTCACATTCTGCCGTAGAACTCGGTTGCTAGTCCTGCTTTCATGCAGAATCGTAAGGTCCTAGCTCATGTCCAACGCACCAAAGCCAGCTAAAAAGTCAAGAATTGATTCCTAAAACTGGAATTGTACTACTTCTTACTGGCTATTACAACATCTTAGAAGCTTCATCTGTGTTCTACTATGGTGATTTTAGTGTCTCCGCAAACCACAGCACGCGACATAGCTTTGCAGACGATAAGTACAACCGTTTCAGAGAGAAGGGCGGAAAATGTGACGATCTGGCTTTAAGTCAATTCGATAACAAATGACGAAAACGGAGGGATTTCTCGGGTTTTTACTACATATGAACACTTTTCACATTCTCCCGTGCAATTCGGCTGCGAGTCCTCCGTCATGCAGAATCTTAAGGTCCTAGCTCATGTCCAAGGCACCAAAGCCAGCTTAAAAGTCAATAATCGTAACTAAAAATTGAATTGTACTACTTCTTACTGGCTATTACATCAACTTAGAAGCTTCATCTGTGTTCTACTATTTTGCTTTTCGTGTCTCCACATACCGCAGCACGCGACATAGCTTTGCAGACGATAAGTACAACCGTTTCAGAGAGAACAGCGGCCAATGTGACGATCTGGCTATAAGTCGATTCGGTAACAAATGACGATAACGATCCGATTTCTCAGGTTTTTACTACATATGAACACTTTTTACATTCTCCCGTGCAACTCGGCTGCAAGTCCGCTTTTCATGATGAATCTTAAGGTCCTAGCTCATGTCCAAGGCACTAAAGCCAGCTAAAAAGTCAATAATCGATACCTAAAACTTGAATTGTACTACTTCTTACAGGCTATTACATCAACTTAGAAGCTTCATCTGTGTTCTACTATTTTTCTTTTAGTGTCTCCACATACCGCAGCACGCGACATAGCTTTCAGACGATAAGTACAACCGTTTCGGAGAGAAGAGCGGCCAATGTGACGATCTGGCTTGAAGTCGATTCGATAACAAATGACGAAAACGGACGGATTTCTCAGGTTTTTACTACATATGAACACTTTTCACATTCTCCCGTGCAACTCGGCTGCTAGTCCTCCTTTCATGCAGAATCTTAAGGTCCCAGCTCATGTCCAAGGCACCAAAGCCAGCTAAAAGTCAATAATCGATGATTAAAACTTGAATTGTACTACTTTTTACTGGCTATTACATCAACGTAGGAGCTTCATCCGTGTTCTACTATGGTATTTCTAGTGTCTCCGCATACCGCAGCACGCGACATACCTTTGCAGACGATATGTACAACCGTTTCAGAGAGAAGGACGGACAATGTGACGATCTGGCTTTAAGTCGATTCGATAACAAATGACGAAAACGGACTGATTTTTCAGGTTTTTACTACATATGAACACTTTTCGCATTCTCCCGTGCAACTCGGCTGCTAGTCCTCCTTTCATGCGGAATCTTATGGTCCTAGCTCATGTCCAAGGCACGAAAGACAGCTAAAAAGTCAATAATCGATACCTAAAACTTGAGTTGTACTACTTCTTACTGGCTATTACATCAACATAGAAGCTTTATCTGTGTTCTACTATGGTGCTTTCAGTGTCTCCACATACCGCAGCACGTGATAGAGCTTTGCAGACGATTAGTACAACCGTTTCAGAGAGAAGAGCGGCCAATGTGACGATCTGGCTTTAAGTCGATTCAATAACAAATGACAAAAACGGACGGATTTCTCAGGTTTTTACTGCATATGAACACTTTACACATTCTCCCGTGCAACTCGGCTGCTAGTCCTCCTTTCATTCAGAATCTTAAGGTCGTAGCTCTTGTCCAAGGCACCAAAGCCAGGTAAAGTCAATAATCGATGATTAAAACTTGAAATGTACTACTTCTTATGGGCTATTACATCATCTTAGAAGCTTCATCTGTGTCCTACTATGGTGATTTTAGTGTCACCGCATACCACAGCACGCGACATAGCTTTGCAGACGATAAGTACAACCGTTTCAGAGAGAAGAGCGGCCAATGTGACGATCTGACTTTAAGTCGATTCGATAACAAATGACGAAAACGGATGGATTAGTCAGGTTTTTACTACATATGAACACTTTTCACATTCTCCCGTTCAACTCGGCTGCTAGTCCTCCATTCATGCAGAATCTTAAGGTCCTAGCTCATGTCCAAGGCACCAAACCCAGCTAAAATGTCAATAATCGATTCCTAAAACTTGAATTGTACTACTTCTTACTGGCTATTACATCATCTTAGAAGCTTCATCTGTGTTCTACTATGGTGCTTTTAGTGTCTCCGAATACCGCAGCACGCGACATAGCTTTGCAGGCGATAAGTACAACAGATTCAGAGAGAAGAGCGGCCAATGTGACACTCTGGCTTTAAGTCAATTCCATAACAAATGACGAAAACGGACGGATTTCTCAGGTTTTTACTACATATGAACACATTTCACATACTCCCGTGCAACTCAGCTGCTAGTCCTGCTTTCATGCAGAATCTTAAGGTCCTAGCGCATGTCCAAGGCACCAAAGCCAGCTAAAAAGTCAATAATCGATACCTAAAACTGGTATTGTACTAATTCTTACTGGCTATTACACCATCTTAGAAGCTTCATCTGTGTTCTACTATGGTCCTTTTAGCGTCTACGCATACCGCAGCATGCGACATAGCTTTCAGACGATAAGTACAACCGTTTCGGAGAGAAGAGCGGCCAATGTGACGATCTGACTTTAAGTCGATTCGATAACAAATGACGAAAACGGACGGATTTCTCAAGTTTTTACTACATATGAACACTTTTTACATTCTCCCGTGCAACTCGGCTGCTAGTCCTCCTTTCATGCAGAATCTTAAGGTCCTAGCTCATGTCCAAGGCACCAAAGCCAGCTAAAAGTCAATAATCGATGATTACAACTTGAATATTACTACATTTTACTCGCTATTACATCAACTTAGAAGCTTCATCCGTGTTCTATTATGGTATTTCTAGTTTCTCCGCATACCGCAGCACGCGACATAGCTTTGCAGACGATAAGTACAACCGTTTCAGAGAGAAGGGCGGACAATGTGACGATCTGGCTTTAAGTCGATTCGATAACAAATGACGAAAACGGACGCATTTCTCGGGTTTTTACTACAAATGAACACTTTTCACATTCCCCCGTGCAACTCGGTTGATAGTACTGCTTTCATGCAGAATCTTAAGGTCCTAGCTCATGTCCAAGGCACCAAAGCCAGCTAAAAAGTCAATAATTGATACCTAAAACTGGAATTGTACTACTTCTTACTGGCTATTACAACATCTTAGAAGCTTCGTCTGTGTTCTACTATGGTGCTTTCAGTGTTTCTCCACATAACGCAGCACGTGACATAGATTTGCAGACGATAAGTACAACCGTTTCAGAGAGAATAGCGGCCAATGTGACGATCTGGCTTTAAGTCGATTCAATAACAAATGACGATAACGATCGGATTTCTCAGGTTTTTGCTACATATGAACACTTTTCACATTCTCCCGTTCAAGTCGGTTGCTATTCCTCCTTTCATGCAGAATCTTAAGGTCCTAGCTCATGTCCAATGCACCAAACCCAGCTAAAAAGTCAATAATCGATTCCTAAAACTTGAATTGTACTACTATTTACTGGCTATTACATCAACGTAGAAGCTTCATCCGTGTTCTACTATGGTATTTCTAGTGTCTCCGCATACCGCAGCACGCGACATAGCTTTGCAGGCGATAAGTACAACCGTTTCAGAGAGAAGGGCGGACAATGTGACGATCTGGCTTTAAGTCGATTCGATAACAAATGACGAAAAAGAACGGATTTCTCGGGTTTCTACTACATAGGAACACTTTTCACATTCTCCCGTGCAACTCGGCTGCTAGTCCTGCTTTCATGCAGAATCTTAAGGTCCTAGCTCATGTCCAAGGCACCAAAGCCAGCTAAAATTCAATAATTGATACCTAAAATTGGAATTGTACTACTTCTTACTGGCTATTACAACATCTTAGAAGCTTCATCTGTGTTCTACTATGGTGCTTTTAGCGTCTCCGCATATCGCAGCACGCGACATAGCTTTCAGACGATAAGTACAACCGTTTCGGAGAGAAGAGCGGCCAATGTGAGGATCTGGCTTTAAGTCGATTCGATAACAAATGACGAAAACGGACCTATTTCTCAGGTTTTTACTACATATGAACACTTTTCACATTCTCCGGTGCAACTCGGCTGCTAGTCCTCCTTTTATGCAGAATCTTAAGGTCCTAGCTCATGTCCAAGGCACCAAAGCCAATTAAAAGTCAATAATCGATGCCTAAAACTTGAATCGTACTACTTCTTACTGGCTATTACATCAACTTAGAAGCTTCATCCGTGTTCTACTATGGTATTTTTAGTGTCTCCGCACACCGCAGCACGCGACATAGCTTTGCAGATGATACGTACAACCGATTAAGAGAGAAGAGCGGCCAAAGTGACAATCTGGCTTTAAGTCAATTCCATAACAAATGACGATAACGAACGGATTTCTCAGGTTTTTACTACATATGAACACTTTTCACATTCTCCCGTGCAACTCGGCTGCAAGTCCGCCTTTCATGCTGAATCTTAACGTCCTAGCTCATGTCCAAGGCACCAAAGCCAGCTAAAAAGTCAATAATCGATACCTAAGACTTGATTTGTACTACTTCTTACTGGCTATTACATCATCTTAGAAGCTTCATCTGTGTTCTACTATGGTGCTTTTAGCGTCTCCGCATACCGCAGCACGCGACATAGGTTTCAGACGATAAGTACAACCGTTTCGGAGAGAAGAGCGAGCAATGTGACGATCTGGCTTTAAGTCGATTCGATAACAAATGACGAAAACGGACGGATTTCTCAGGTTTTTACAACATATGAACACTTTTCACATTCTCCCGTGCAACTCGGCTGCTAGTCCTCCTTTCATGCAGAATCTTAAGGTCCTACCTCATGTCCAAGGCATCAAAGCCAGCTAAAAGTCAATAATCGATGATTAAAACTTGAATTGTACTACTTTTTACTGGCTATTACATCAACGTAGAAGCTTCATCCGTGTTCTACTATAGTATTTCTAGTGTCTCCGCATACCGCAGCACGCGACATATCTTTGCAGACGATAAGTACAACCGTTTCAGAGAGAAGGGCGGACAATGTGACGATCTGGCTTTAAGTCGATTCGATAACAAATGACGAAAAAGGACGGATTTCTCGGGTTTCTACTACATATGAACACTTTTCACATTCTCCCGTGCAACTCGGCTGCTAGTCCTGCTTTCATGCAGAATCTTAAGGTCCTAGCTCATGTCCAAGGCACCAAAGCCAGCTAAAATTCAATAATTGATACCTAAAATTGGAATTGTACTCCTTCTTACTGGCTATTACAACATCTTAGAAGCTTCATCTGTGTTCTACTATGGTGCTTTCAGTGTCTCCACATACCGCAGCACGTGACATAGATTTGCAGACGATAAGTACAACCGTTTCAGAGAGAAGAGCGGCCAATGTGACGATCTGGCTTTAACTCAATTCCATAACAAATAACGAAAACGGACGGATTTCTCAGGTTTTTACTACGTATGAACACTTTTCACATACTCCCGTGCAACTCGGCTGCTAGTCCTGCTTTCGTGCAGAATCTTAAGGTCCTAGCTCATGTCCAAGGCACCAAAGCCAGCTAAAAATTCATTAATCGATACCTAAAACTGGTATTGTACTAATTCTTACTGGCTATTACATCATCTTAGAAGCTTCATCTGTGTTCTACTATGGTGCTTTTAGCGTCTCCGCATACTGCAGCACTCGACATAGCTTTGCATACGATAAGTACAACCGATTCAGAGAGAAGAGCGGCCAATGTGACAATCTGGCTTTAAGTCAATTCCATAACAAATGACGATAACGAACGGATTTCTCAGGTTTTTACTACATATGAACTCTTTTCAAATTCTCCCGCGCAACTCGGCTGCAAGTCCGCCTTTCATGCTGAATCTTAAGGTCCTAGCTCATGTCCAAGGCACCAAAGCCAGGTAAACAGTCAATAATCGATACCTAGAACTACTATTGTACTAATTCTTACTGGCTATTACATCATCTTAGAAGCTTCATCTGTGTTCTACTATGGTGCTTTTAGCGTCTCCGCATACCGCAGCACGCGACATAGCTTTCAGACGAAAAGTACAACCGTTTCGGAGAGAAGAGCGGCCAATGTGACGATCTGGCTTTAAGTCGATTCGATAACAAATGACGAAAACGGACGGATTTCTCTGGTTTTTACTACATATGAACACTTTTCACATTCTCCCGTGCAACTCGGCTGCTAGTCCTCCTTTCATGCAGAATCTAAAGGTCCTAGCTCATGTCCAAGGCACCACAGCCAGCTAAAAGTCAATAATCGATACCTAAAAGTGGAATTGTACTAATTCTTACTGGCTATTACATCAACTTAGAGGCTTCATCCGTGTTCTACTATGGTATTTTTAGTGTCTCGGCATACCGCAGCACGGGACATAGCTTTCAGACGATAAGTACAACCGTTTCAGAGAGAAGAGCGGCCAATGTGACGATCTGGCTTTAAGTCGATTCAATAACAAATGACAAAAACGGACGGATTTCTCAGGTTTTTACTGCATATGAAAACGTTTCACATTCTCCCGTGCAACTCGGCTGCTAGTCCTCCTTTCATGCAGAATCTTAAGGTCCTACCTGATGTCCAAGTCACCAAAGTCTGCTAAAAGTCAATAATCGATTATTAAAACTTGAATTGTACTACTTCTTACTGGCTATTACATCAACTTAGAAGCTTCATCCGTGTTCTACTGTGGTACTTTTAATGTCCCCGCATACAGGAGCACGCGACATGGCTTTGCAGACGATAAGTACAACCGTTTCAGAGAGAAGGGCGGACAACGTTACGATCTGTCTTCAAGTCGACTCGATAACAAAAGACGAAAACGGACGGATTTCTCAGGTTAATACTACATATTAACACTTTCCACATTCTCCCGTGCAACTCGGCTGCTAGTCCTCCTTTCATGCAGAATCTTAAGGTCCTAGCTCATGTCCAAGGCACAAAAGCCAGCTAAAAAGTCAATAATTGATACCTTAAATTGGAATTGTACTACTTCTTACTGGCTATTACATCAACTTAGAAGCTTCATCCGTGTTCTACTATGGTATTTTTAGTGTCTCCGCATACCGCAGCACGCGACATAGCTTTGCAGACGATAAGTACAACCGATTCAGAGAGAAGAGCGGCCAATGTGACAATCTGGCTTTAAGTCAATTCCATAACAAATGACGATAACGAACGGATTTCTCTGGTTTTTACTACATATGAACACTTTTCACATTCTCCCGTGCAACTCGGCTGCAAGTCCGCCTTTCATGCTGAATCTTAAGGTCCTAGCTCATGTCCAAGGCACCAAAGGCAGCTAAAAAGTCAATAATCGATACCTATAACTTGAATTGTACTACTTCTTACTGGCTATTACATCATCTTAGAAGCTTCATCTGTGTTCAACTATGGTGCATTTAGCGTCTCCGCATACCGCAGCACGCGACATAGCTTTCAGACGATAAGTACAACCGTTTCGGAGAGAAGAGCGGGCAATGTGACGATCTGGCTTTAAGTTGATTCGATAACAAATGACGAAAACGGACGGATTTCTCAGGTTTTTACTACATATGAACACCTTTCACATTCTCCCGTGCAACTCGGCTGCTAGTCCTCCTTTCATGCAGAATCTTAAGGTCCTAGCTCATGTCCAAGGCACCAAAGCCAGCTAAAAGTCAATAATCGATGATTAAAACTTGAATTGTACTACTTTTTACTGGCTATTACATCAACGTAGAAGCTTCATCCGTGTTCTACTATGGTATTTCTAGTGTCTCCGCATACCGCAGCACGCGACATAGCTTTGCAGACGATAAGTACAACCGTTTCAGAGAGAAGGGCGGACAATGTGACGATCTGGCTTTAAGTCGATTCGATAACAAATGACGAAAACGGACGGATTTCTCGGGTTTCTACTACATATGAATACTTTTCACATTCTCCCGTGCAACTCGGCTGCTAGTCCTGCTTTCATGCAGAATCTTAAGGTCCTAGCTCATGTCCAAGGCACCAAAGCCAGCTAAAATTCAATAATTGATACCTAAAATTGGAATTGTACTACTTCTTACTGGCTATTACATCATCTTAGAAGCTTCATCTGTGTTCTACTATGGTGCTTTTAGCGTCTCCGCATACCGCAGCACGCGACATAGCTTTCAGACGATAAGTACAACCGTTTCGGAGAGAAGAGCGGCCAATGTGACGATCTGGCTTTAAGTCGATTCGATAACAAATGACGAAAACCGACAGATTTCTCGTTTTTCTACTACATATGAACACTTTTCACATTCTCCCGTGCAACTCGGCTGCTAGTCCTCCTTTCATGCAGAACCTTGAGGTCCTAGCTCATGTCCAAGGAACCAAAGCCAGCTAAAAGTCAATAATAGATACCTAAAACTGGAATTGTACTACTTCTTACTGGCTATTACATCAACTTAGAAGCTTCATCCGTGTTCTACTATGGTATTTTTAGTGTCTCGGCATACCGCAGCACGCGACATAGCTTTCAGACGATAAGTACAACCGTTTCAGAGAAAAAAGCGGCCAATGTGACGATCTGGCTTTAAGTCGATTCAATAACAAATGACAAAAACGGACGGATTTCTCAGGTTTTTACTGCATATGAAAACTTTTCACATTCTCCCGTGCAACTCGGCTGCTAGTCCTCCTTTCATGCAGAATCTTAAGGTCCTACCTCATGTCCAGGGCACCAAAGCCAGCTAAAAGTCAATAATTGATACCTAAAATGGAAATTGTACTACTTCTTACTGGCTATTACAACATCTTAGAAGCTTCATCTGAGTTCTACTATGGTATTTTTAGTGTCCCCGCATACAGGAGCACGCGACATAGCTTTGCAGACGATAAGTACAACCGTTTCAGAGAGAAGGACGGACAATGTGACGATCTGGCTTTAAGTCAATTCCATAACAAATGACGATAACGAACGGATTTCTCAGGTTTTTACTACATATGAACACTTTTCACATTCTCCCGTGCAACTCAGCTGCTAGTCCTCCTTTCATGCAGAATCTTAAGGTCCTAGCTCATGTCCAAGGCACGAAAGCCAGCTAAAAGTCAATAATCGATACCTAAAAGTGGAATTGTACTAATACTTACTGGCTATTACATCAACATAGAAGCTTCATCCGTGTTCTACTATGGTACTTTTAATGTCTGCGCATACAGGAGCACGCGACATAGCTTTGCAGACAATAAGTACAACCATTTCAGAGAGAAGGACGGACAATGTTACGATCTGTCTTCAAGTCGACTCGATAACAAAAGACGAAAACGGACGGATTTCTCAGGTTAATACTACATATTAACACTTTTCACATTCTCCCGTGCAACTCGGCTGCTAGTCCACCTTTCATGCAGAATCTTAAGGTCCTAGCTCATGTCCAAGGCACCACAGCCAGCTAAAAAGTCAATAATTGATACCTAAAATTGGAATTGTACTACTTCTTACTGGCTATTACATCAACTTAGAAGCTTAATCCGTGTTCTACTAAGGGATTTTTAGTGTCTCCGCATACCGCAGCACGCGACATAGCTTTGCAGACGATAAGTACAACCGATTCAGAGAGAAGAGCGGCCAATGTGACAATCTGGCTTTAAGTCAATTCCATAACAAATGACGATAACGAACGGATTGCTCAGGTTTTTACTACATATGAACACTTTTCACATTCTCCCGTGCAACTCGGCTGCAAGTCCGCCTTTCATGCTGAATCTTAAGGTCCTAGTTCATGTCCAAGGCACCAAAGCCAGCTAAAAAGTCAATAATCGATACCTAAAACTTGAATTGTACTACTTCTTACTAGCTATTACATCATCTTAGAAGCTTCATCTGTGTTCAACCATGGTGCTTTTAGCGTCTCCGCATACCGCAGCACGCGACATAGCTTTCAGACGATAAGTACAACCGTTTCGGAGAGAAGAGTGGGCAATGTGACGATCTGGCTTTAAGTCGATTCGATAACAAATGACGAAAACGGACGGATTTCTCAGGTTTTTACTACAGATGAACACTTTTCACATTCTCCCGTGCAACTCGGCTGCTAGTCCTCCTTTCATGCAAAATCGTAAGGTCCTAGCTCATGTCCAAGGCACCAAAGCCAGCTAAAAGTCAATAATCGATGCCTAAAACTTGAATTGTACTACTTTTTACTGGCTATTACATCATCGTAGAAGCTTCATCCGTGTTCTACTATGGTATCTCTAGTGTCTCCGCATACCGCAGCACGCGACATAGCTTTGCAGACGATAAGTACAACCGTTTCAGAGAGAAGGGCGGACAATGTGACGATCTGGCTTTAAGTCGATTCGATAACAAATGACGAAAACGGACGGATTTCTCGGGTTTCTACTACATATGAACACTTTTCACATTCTCCCGTGCAACTCGGCTGCTAGTCCTGCTTTCATGCAGAATCTTAAGGTCCTAGCTCATGTCCAAGGCACAAAAGCCAGCTAAAAAGTCAATAATTGATACCTAAAATTGGAATTGTACTACTTCTTACTGGCTATTACATCAACTTAGAAGCTTCATCCGTGTTCTACTATGGTATTTTTAGTGTCTCCGCATACCGCAGCACGCGACATAGCTTTGCAGACGATAAGTACAACCGATTCAGAGGGAAGAGCGGCCAATGTGACAATCTGGCTTTAAGTCAATTCCATAACAAGTGACGATAACGAACGGATTTCTCTGGTTTTTACTACATATGAACACTTTTCACATTCTCCCGTGCAACTCGGCTGCAAGTCCGCCTTTCATGCTGAATCTTAAGGTCCTAGCTCATGTCCAAGGCACCAAAGGCAGCTAAAAAGTCAATAATCGATACCTAAAACTTGAATTGTACTACTTCTTACTGGCTATTACATCATCTTAGAAGCTTCATCTGTGTTCAACTATGGTGCATTTAGCGTCTCCGCATACCGCAGCACGCGACATAGCTTTCAGACGATAAGTACAACCGTTTCGGAGAGAGGAGCGGCCAATGTGACGATCTGGCTTTAAGTCGATTCGATAACAAATGACGAAAACGGACGGATTTCTCGTTTTTCTACTACATATGAACACTTTTCACATTCTCCCGTGCAACTCGGCTGCTAGTCCTCCTTTCATGCAGAACCTTGAGGTCCTAGCTCATGTCCAAGGAACCAAAGCCAGCTAAAAGTCAATAATAGATACCTAAAACTGGAATTGTACTACTTCTTACTGGCTATTACATCAACTTAGAAGCTTCATCCGTGTTCTACTATGGTATTTTTAGTGTCTCGGCATACCGCAGCACGCGACATAGCTTTCAGACGATAAGTACAACCGTTTCAGAGAAAAAAGCGGCCAATGTGACGATCTGGCTTTAAGTCGATTCAATAACAAATGACAAAAACGGACGGATTTCTCAGGTTTTTACTGCATATGAAAACTTTTCACATTCTCCCGTGCAACTCGGCTGCACGTCCGCCTTTCATGCTGAATCTTAAGGTCCTAGCTCATGTCCAAGGCACCAAAGCCAGCTAAAAAGTCAATAATCGATACCTAAAACTTGAATTGTACTACTTCTTACTAGCTATTACATCATCTTAGAAGCTTCATCTGTGTTCAACCATGGTGCTTTTAGCGTCTCCGCATACCGCAGCACGCGACATAGCTTTCAGACGATAAGTACAACCGTTTCGGAGAGAAGAGTGGGCAATGTGACGATCTGGCTTTAAGTCGATTCGATAACAAATGACGAAAACGGACGGATTTCTCAGGTTTTTACTACATATGAACACCTTTCACATTCTCCCGTGCAACTCGGCTGCTAGTCCTCCTTTCATGCAAAATCGTAAGGTCCTAGCTCATGTCCAAGGCACCAAAGCCAGCTAAAAGTCAATAATCGATGCCTAAAACTTGAATTGTACTACTTTTTACTGGCTATTACATCAACGTAGAAGCTTCATCCGTGTTCTACTATGGTATCTCTAGTGTCTCCGCATACCGCAGCACGCGACATAGCTTTGCAGACGATAAGTACAACCGTTTCAGAGAGAAGGGCGGACAATGTGACGATCTGGCTTTAAGTCGATTCGATAACAAACGACGAAAACGGACGGATTTCTCGGGTTCCTACTACATATGAACACTTTTCACATTCTCCCGTGCAACTCGGCTGCTAGTCCTGCTTTCATGCAGAATCTTAAGGTCCTAGCTCATGTCCAAGGCACCAAAGCCAGCTAAAATTCAATAATTGATACCTAAAATTGGAATTGTACTACTTCTTACTGGCTATTACAACATCTTAGAAGCTTCATCTGTGTTCTACTATGGTGCTTTCAGTTCTCCACATACCGCAGCACGTGACATAGATTTGCAGACGATAAGTACAACCGTTTCAGAGAGAATAGCGGCCAATGTGACGATCGGCTTTAAGTCGATTCAATAACAAATGACAAAAACGGACGGATTTCTCAGGTTTTTACTACATATGAACACTTTTCACGTTCTCCCGTGCAAGTCGGCTGCTAGTCCTCCTTTCATGCAGAATCGTAAGGTCCTAGCTCATGTCCAAGGCACCAAAGCCAGCTAAAAGTCAATAATCGATGCCTAAAACTTGAATTGTACTACTTCTTACTGGCTATTACATCAACTTAGAAGCTTCATCCGTGTTCTACTATGGTATTTTTAGTGTCTCCGCATACCGCAGCACGCGGCATAGCTTTGCAGACGATAAGTACAACCGATTCAGAGAGAAGAGCGGCCAATGTGACAATCTGGCTTTAAGTCAATTCCATAACAAATGACGAAAACGGACGGATTTCTCAGGTTTTTACTACAGATATACACTTTTCACATACTCCCGTGCAACTCGGCTGCTAGTCCTGCTTTCATGCAGAATCTTAAGGTCCTAGCTCATGTCCAAGGCACCAAATCCAGCTAAAAAGTCAATAATCGATACCTAAAACTGGTATTGTACTAATTCTTACTGGCTATTACATCATCTTAGAAGCTTGATCTGTGTTCTACTATGGTGCTTTTAGCGTCTCCGCATACCGCAGCACGCGACATAGCTTTCAGACGATAAGTACAACCGTTTCGGGAGAAGAGCGGCCAATGAGACGATCAGGCTTTAAGTCGATTCGATAACAAATGACGAAAACGGACGGATTTCTCTGGTTTTTACTACATATGAACACTTTTCAAATTCTCCCGTGCAACTCGGCTGCTAGTCCACTTTTCATGCAGAATCTTAAGGTCCTAGCTCATGTCCAAGGCACCAAAGCCAGCTAAAATTCAATAATTGATACCTAAAATTGGAATTGTACTACTTCTTACTGGCTATTACATCATCTTAGAAGCTTCATCTGTGTTCTACTATGGTGCTTTTAGCGTCTCCGCATACCGCAGCACGCGACATAGCTTTCAGACGATAAGTACAACCGTTTCGGAGAGAAGAGCGGCCAATGTGACGATCTGGCTTTAAGTCGATTCGATAACAAATGACGAAAACGGACGGATTTCTCGTTTTTCTACTACATATGAACACTTTTCACATTCTCCCGTGCAACTCGGCTGCTAGTCCTCCTTTCATGCAGAACCTTGAGGTCCTAGCTCATGTCCAAGGAACCAAAGCCAGCTAAAAAGTCAATAATAGATACCTAAAACTGGAATTGTACTACTTCTTACTGGCTATTACATCAACTTAGAAGCTTCATCCGTGTTCTACTATGGTATTTTTAGTGTCTCGGCATACCGCAGCACGCGTCATAGCTTTCAGACGATAAGTACAACCGTTTCAGAGAAAAAAGTGGCCAATGTGACGATCTGGCTTTAAGTCGATTCAATAACAAATGACAAAAACGGACGGATTTCTCAGGTTTTTACTGCATATGAAAACTTTTCACATTCTCCCGTGCAACTCGGCTGCTAGTCCTCCTTTCATGCAGAATCTTAAGGTCCTACCTCATGTCCAAGGCACCAAAGCCTGCTAAAAGTCAATAATCGATGATTAAAACTTGAATTGTACTACTTCCTACTGGCTATTACATCAACTTAGAAGCTTCATCCGTGTTCTACTATGGTACTTTTAATGTCTGCGCATACAGGAGCACGCGACATAGCTTTGCAGACGATAAGTACAACCGTTTCAGAGAGAAGGACGGACAATGTTACGATCTGTCTTCAAGTCGACTCGATAACAAAAGACGAAAACGGACGGATCTCTCAGGTTAATACTACATATTAACACTTTTCACATTCTCCCCGTGCAACTCGGCTGCTAGTCCACCTTTCATGCAGAATCTTAAGGTCCTAGCTCATGTCCAAGGCACCAAAGCCAGCTAAAAAGTCAATAATTGATACCTAAAATTGGAATTGTACTACTTCTTACTGGCTATTACATCAACTTAGAAGCTTAATCCGTGTTCTACTATGGTATTTTTAGTGTCTCCGCATACCGCAGCACGCGACATAGCTTTGCAGACGATAAGTACAACCGATTCAGAGAGAAGAGCGGCCAATGTGACAATCTGGCTTTAAGTCAATTCCATAACAAATGACGATAAAGAACGGATTGCTCAGGTTTTTACTACATATGAACACTTTTCACATTCTCCCGTGCAACTCGGCTGCAAGTCCGCCTTTCATGCTGAATCTTAAGGTCCTAGCTCATGTCCAAGGCACCAAAGCCAGCTAAAAAGTCAATAATCGATACCTAAAACTTGAATTGTACTACTTCTTACTAGCTATTACATCATCTTAGAAGCTTCATCTGTGTTCAACCATGGTGCTTTTAGCGTCTCCGCATACCGCAGCACGCGACATAGCTTTCAGACGATAAGTACAACCGTTTCGGAGAGAAGAGCGGGCAATGTGACGATCTGGCTTTAAGTCGATTCGATAACAAATGACGAAAACGGACGGATTTCTCAGGTTTTTACTACATATGAACACTTTTCACATTCTCCCGTGCAACTCGGCTGCTAGTCCTCCTTTCATGCAAAATCGTAAGGTCCTAGCTCATGTCTAAGGCACCAAAGCCAGCTAAAAGTCAATAATCGATGCCTAAAACTTGAATTGTACTACCTTTTACTGGCTATTACATCAACGTAGAAGCTTCATCCGTGTTCTACTATGGTATCTCTAGTGTCTCCGCATACCGCAGCACGCGACATAGCTTTGCAGACGATAAGTACAACCGTTTCAGAGAGAAGGGCGGACAATGTGACGATCTGGCTTTAAGTCGATTCGATAACAAATGACGAAAACGGACGGATTTCTCGGGTTTCTACTACATATGAACACTTTTCACATTCTCCCGTGCAACTCGGCTGCTAGTCCTGCTTTCATGCAGAATCTTAAGGTCCTAGCTCATGTCCAAGGCACCAAAGCCAGCTAAAATTCAATAATTGATACCTAAAATTGGAATTGTACTACTTCTTACTGGCTATTACTACATCTTAGAAGCTTCATCTGTGTTCTACTATGGTGCTTTCAGTTCTCCACATACCGCAGCACGTGACATAGATTTGCAGACGATAAGTACAACCGTTTCAGAGAGAATAGCATCCAATGTGACGATCGGCTTTAAGTCGATTCAATAACAAATGACAAAAACGGACGGATTTCTCAGTTTTTTACTACATATGAACACTTTTCACGTTCTCCCGTGCAAGTCGGCTGCTAGTCCTCCTTTCATGCAGAATCGTAAGGTCCTAGCTCATGTCCAAGGCACCAAAGCCAGCTAAAAGTCAATAATCGATGCCTAAAACTTGAATTGTACTACTTCTTACTGGCTATTACATCAACTTAGAAGCTTCATCCGTGTTCTACTATGGTATTTTTAGTGTCTCCGCATACCGCAGCACGCGACATAGCTTTGCAGACGATAAGTACAACCGATTCAGAGAGAAGAGCGGCCAATGTGACAATCTGGCTTTAAGTCAATTCCATAACAAATGACGAAAACGGACGGATTTCTCAGGTTTTTACTACAGATGAACACTTTTCACATACTCCCGTGCAACTCGACTGCTAGTCCTGCTTTCATGCAGAATCTTAAGGTCCTAGCTCATGTCCAAGGCACCAAATCCAGCTAAAAAGTCTATAATCGATACCTAAAACTGGTATTGTACTAATTCTTACTGGCTATAACATCATCTTAGAAGCTTCATCTGTGTTCTACTATGGTGCTTTTAGCGTCTCCGCATACCGCAGCACGCGACATAGCTTTCAGACGATAAGTACAACCGTTTCGGAGAGAAGAGCGGCCAATGAGACGATCAGGCTTTAAGTCGATTCGATAACAAATGACGAAAACAGACAGATTTCTCTGGTTTTTACTACATATGAACACTTTTCAAATTCTCCCGTGCAACTCGGCTGCTAGTCCACTTTTCATGCAGAATCTTAAGGTCCTAGCTCATGTCCAAGGCACCAAAGCCAGCTAAAAGTCAATAATCGATGCCTAAAACTTGAATTGTACTACTTTTTACTGGCTATTACGTCAACGTAGAAGCTTCATCCGTGTTCTACTATGGTATCTCTAGTGTCTCCGCATACCGCAGCACGCGACATAGCTTTGCAGTCGATAAGTACAACCGTTTCAGAGAGAAGGGCGGACAATGTGACGATCTGGCTTTAAGTCGATTCGATAACAAATGACGAAAACGGACGGATTTCTCGGGTTTCTACTACATATGAACACTTTTCACATTCTCCCGTGCAACTCGGCTGCTAGTCCTGCTTTCATGCAGAATCTTAAGGTCCTAGCTCATGTCCAAGGCACCAAAGCCAGCTAAAATTCAATAATTGATACCTAAAATTGGAATTGTACTACTTCTTACTGGCTATTACAACATCTTAGAAGCTTCATCTGTGTTCTACTATGGTGCTTTCAGTTCTCCACATACCGCAGCACGTGACATAGATTTGCAGACGATAAGTACAACCGTTTCAGAGAGAATAGCGGCCAATGTGACGATCGGGCTTTAAGTCAATTCCATAACAAATGACGAAAACGGACGGATTTCTCAGGTTTTTACTACAGATGAACACTTTTCACATACTCCCGTGCAAGTCGGCTGCTAGTCCTGCTTTCATGCAGAATCTTAAGGTCCTAGCTCATGTCCAAGGCACCAAATCCAGCTAAAAAGTCAATAATCGATACCTAAAACTGGTATTGTACTAATTCTTACTCGCTATTACATCATCTTAGAAGCTTCATCTGTGTTCTACTATGGTGCTTTTAGCGTCTCCGCATACCGCAGCACGCGACATAGCTTTCAGACGATAAGTACAACCGTTTCGGAGAGAAGAGCGGCCAATGAGACGATCAGGCTTTAAGTCGATTCGATAACAAATGACGAAAACGGACGGATTTCTCTGGTTCTTACTACATATGAACACTTTTCAAATTCTCCCGTGCAACTCGGCTGCTAGTTCACCTTTCATGCAGAATCTTAAGGTCCTAGCTCATGTCCAAGGCACCAAAGCCAGCTAAAAACTCAATAATTGATACCTAAAATTGGAATTGTACTACTTCTTACTGGCTATTACATCAACTTAGAAGCTTAATCCGTGTTCTACTATGGTATTTTTAGTGTCTCCGCATACCGCAGCACGCGACATAGCTTTGCAGACGATAAGTACAACCGATTCAGAGAGAAGAGCGGCCAATGTGACAATCTGGCTTTAAGTCAATTCCATAACAAATGACGATAACGAACGGATTGCTCAGGTTTTTACTACATATGAACACTTTTCACATTCTCCCGTGCAACTCGGCTGCAAGTCCGCCTTTCATGCTGAATCTTAAGGTCCTAGCTCATGTCCAAGGCACCAAAGCCAGCTAAAAAGTCAATAATCGATACCTAAAACTTGAATTGTACTACTTCTTACTAGCTATTACATCATCTTAGAAGCTTCATCTGTGTTCAACCATGGTGCTTTTAGCGTCTCCGCATACCGCAGCACGCGACATAGCTTTCAGACGATAAGTACAACCGTTTCGGAGAGAAGAGCGGGCAATGTGACGATCTGGCTTTAAGTCGATTCGATAACAAATGACGAAAACGAACGGATTTCTCAGGTTTTTACTACATATGAACACTTTTCACATTCTCCCGTGCAACTCGGCTGCTAGTCCTCCTTTCATGCCAAATCGTAAGGTCCTAGCTCATGTCTAAGGCACCAAAGCCAGCTAAAAGTCAATAATCGATGCCTAAAACTTGAATTGTACTACCTTTTACTGGCTATTACATCAACGTAGAAGCTTCATCCGTGTTCTACTATGGTATCTCTAGTGTCTCCGCATACCGCAGCACGCGACATAGCTTTGCAGACGATAAGTACAACCGATTCAGAGAGAAGAGCGGCCAATGTGACAATCTGGCTTTAAGTCAATTCCATAACAAATGACGAAAACGGACGGATTTCTCAGGTTTTTACTACAGATGAACACTTTTCACATACTCCCGTGCAACTCGGCTGCTAGTCCTGCTTTCATGCAGAATCTTAAGGTCCTAGCTCATGTCCAAGGCACCAAATCCAGCTAAAAAGTCAATAATCGATACCTAAAACTGGTATTGTACTAATTCTTACTGGCTATTACATCATCTTAGAAGCTTCATCTGTGTTCTACAATGGTGCTTTTAGCGTCTCCGCATACCGCAGCGCGCGACATAGCTTTCAGACGATAAGTACAACCGTTTCGGAGAGAAGAGCGGCCAATGAGACGATCAGGCTTTAAGTCGATTCGATAACAAATGACGAAAACGGACAGATTTCTCTGGTTTTTACTACATATGAAGACTTTTCAAATTCTCCCGTGCAACTCGGCTGCTAGTCCACTTTTCATGCAGAATCTTAAGGTCCTAGCTCATGTCCAAGGCACCAAAGCCAGCTAAAAAGTCAATAATTGATACCTAAAATTGGAATTGTACTACTTCTTACTGGCTATTACATCAACTTAGAAGCTTAATCCGTGTTCTACTATGGTATTTTTAGTGTCTCCGCATACCGCAGCACGCGACATAGCTTTGCAGACGATAAGTACAACCGATTCAGAGAGAAGAGCGGCCAATGTGACAATCTGGCTTTAAGTCAATTCCATAACAAATGACGGTAACGAACGGATTTCTCAGGTTTTTACTACATATGAACACTTTTCACATTCTCCCGTGCAACTCGGCTGCAAGTCCGCCTTTCATGCTGAATCTTAAGGTCCTAGCTCATGTCAAAGGCACCAAAGCCAGCTAAAAAGTCAATAATCGATACCTAAAACTTGAATTGTACTACTTCTTACTAGCTATTACATCATCTTAGAAGCTTCATCTGTGTTCAACCATGGTGCTTTTAGCGTCTCCGCATACCGCAGCACGCGACATAGCTTTCAGACGATAAGTACAACCGTTTCGGAGAGAAGAGCGGGCAATGTGACGATCTGGCTTTAAGTCGATTCGATAACAAATGACGAAAACGGACGGATTTCTCAGGTTTTTACTACATATGAACACTTTTCACATTCTCCCGTGCAACTCGGCTGCTAGTCCTCCTTTCATGCAAAATCGTAAGGTCCTAGCTCATGTCCAAGGCACCAAAGCCAGCTAAAAGTCAATAATCGATGCCTAAAACTTGAATTGTACTACTTTTTACTGGCTATTACATCAACGTAGAAGCTTCATCCGTGTTCTACTATGGTATCTCTAGTGTCTCCGCATACCGCAGCACGCGACATAGCTTTGCAGTCGATAAGTACAACCGTTTCAGAGAGAATAGCGGCCAATGTGACGATCGGGCTTTTAATCGATTCAATAACAAATGACAAAAACGGACGGATTTCTCAGGTTTTTACTACATATGAACACTTTTCACGTTCTCCCGTGCAAGTCGGCTGCTAGTCCTCCTTTCATGCAGAATCGTAAGGTCCTAGCTCATGTCCAAGGCACCAAAGCCAGCTAAAAGTCAATAATCGATGCCTAAAACTTGAATTGTACTACTTCTTACTGGCTATTACATCAACTTAGAAGCTTTATCCATGTTCTACTATGGTATTTTTAGTGTCTCCGCATACCGCAGCACGCGACATGGCTTTGCAGACGATAAGTACAACCGATTCAGAGAGAAGAGCGGCCAATGTGACAATCTGGCTTTAAGTCAATTCCATAACAAATGACGAAAACGGACGGATTTCTCAGGTTTTTACTACAGATGAACACTTTTCACATACTCCCGTGCAACTCGGCTGCTAGTCCTGCTTTCATGCAGAATCTTAAGGTCCTAGCTCATGTCCAAGGCACCAAATCCAGCTAAAAAGTCAATAATCGATACCTAAAACATGAATTGTACTACTTCTTACTGGCTATTACATCATCTTAGAAGCTTCATCTGTGTTCTACTATGGTGCTTTTAGCGTCTCCGGATACCGCAGCACGCGACATAGCTTTCAGACGATAAGTACAACCGTTTCGGAGAGAAGTGCGGGCAATGTGACGATCTGGCTTTAAGTCGATTCGATAACAAATGACGAAAACGGACGGATTTCTCAGGTTTTTACTACATATGAACACTTTTCACATTCTCCCGTGCAACTCGGCTGCAAGTCCGCCTTTCATGCTGAATCTTAAGGTCCTAGCTCATGTCCAAGGCACCAAAGCCAGCTAAAAAGTCAATAATCGATACCTAAAACTTGAATTGTACTACTTCTTACTAGCTATTACATCATCTTAGAAGCTTCATCTGTGTTCAACCATGGTGCTTTTAGCGTCTCCGCATACCGCAGCACGCGACATAGCTTTCAGACGATAAGTACAACCGTTTCGGAGAGAAGATCGGGCAATGTGACGATCTGGCTTTAAGTCGATTCGATAACAAATGACGAAAACGGACGGATTTCTCAGGTTTTTACTACATATAAACACTTTTCACATTCTCCCGTGCAACTCGGCTGCTAGTTCTCCTTTCATGCCAAATCGTAAGGTCCTAGCTCATGTCCAAGGCACCAAAGCCAGCTAAAAGTCAATAATCGATGAATAAAACTTGAATTGTACTACTTTTTACTGGCTATTACATCAACGTAGAAGCTTCATCCGTGTTCTACTATGGTATCTCTAGTGTCTCCGCATACCGCAGCACGCGACATAGCTTTGCAGTCGATAAGTACAACCGTTTCAGAGAGAATAGCGGCCAATGTGACGATCGGGCTTTTAATCGATTCAATAACAAATGACAAAAACGGACGGATTTCTCAGGTTTTTACTACATATGAACACTTTTCACGTTCTCCCGTGCAAGTCGGCTGCTAGTCCTCCTTTCATGCAGAATCGTAAGGTCCTAGCTCATGTCCAAGGCACCAAAGCCAGCTAAAAGTCAATAATCGATGCCTAAAACTTGAATTGTACTACTTCTTACTGGCTATTACATCAACTTAGAAGCTTTATCCATGTTCTACTATGGTATTTTTAGTGTCTCCGCATACCGCAGCACGCGACATGGCTTTGCAGACGATAAGTACAACCGATTCAGAGAGAAGAGCGGCCAATGTGACAATCTGGCTTTAAGTCAATTCCATAACAAATGACGAAAACGGACGGATTTCTCAGGTTTTTACTACAGATGAACACTTTTCACATACTCCCGTGCAACTCGGCTGCTAGTCCTGCTTTCATGCAGAATCTTAAGGTCCTAGCTCATGTCCAAGGCACCAAATCCAGCTAAAAAGTCAATAATCGATACCTAAAACATGAATTGTACTACTTCTTACTGGCTATTACATCATCTTAGAAGCTTCATCTGTGTTCTACTATGGTGCTTTTAGCGTCTCCGGATACCGCAGCACGCGACATAGCTTTCAGACGATAAGTACAACCGTTTCGGAGAGAAGTGCGGGCAATGTGACGATCTGGCTTTAAGTCGATTCGATAACAAATGACGAAAACGGACGGATTTCTCAGGTTTTTACTACATATGAACACTTTTCACATTCTCCCGTGCAACTCGGCTGCAAGTCCGCCTTTCATGCTGAATCTTAAGGTCCTAGCTCATGTCCAAGGCACCAAAGCCAGCTAAAAAGTCAATAATCGATACCTAAAACTTGAATTGTACTACTTCTTACTAGCTATTACATCATCTTAGAAGCTTCATCTGTGTTCAACCATGGTGCTTTTAGCGTCTCCGCATACCGCAGCACGCGACATAGCTTTCAGACGATAAGTACAACCGTTTCGGAGAGAAGATCGGGCAATGTGACGATCTGGCTTTAAGTCGATTCGATAACAAATGACGAAAACGGACGGATTTCTCAGGTTTTTACTACATATAAACACTTTTCACATTCTCCCGTGCAACTCGGCTGCTAGTTCTCCTTTCATGCCAAATCGTAAGGTCCTAGCTCATGTCCAAGGCACCAAAGCCAGCTAAAAGTCAATAATCGATGAATAAAACTTGAATTGTACTACTTTTTACTGGCTATTACATCAACGTAGAAGCTTCATCCGTGTTCTACTATGGTATCTCTAGTGTCTCCGCATACCGCAGCACGCGACATAGCTTTGCAGACGATAAGTACAACCGTCTCGGAGAGAAGTGCGGGCAATGTGACGATCTGGCTTTAAGTCGATTCGATAACAAATGACGAAAACGGACGGATTTCTCAGGTTTTTACTACATATGAACACTTTTCACATTCTCCCGTGCAACTCGGCTGCTAGTCCTCCTTTCATGCAGAATCTTAAGGTCCTAGCTCATGTCCAAGGCACCAAAGCCAGCTAAAAGTCGATAATCGATGATTAAAACTTGAATTGTACTACTTTTTACTGGCTATTACATCAACGTAGAAGCTTCATCCGTGTTCTACTATGGTATCTCTAGTGTCTCCGCATACCGCAGCACGCGACATAGCTTTGCAGACGATAAGTACAACCGTTTCAGAGAGAAGGGCGGACAATGTGACAATCTGGCTTTAAGTCGATTCGATAACAAATCACGAAAACGGACGGATTTCTCGGGTTTCTACTACATATGAACACTTTTCACATTCTCCCGTGCAACTCGGCTGCTAGTCCTGCTTTCATGCAGAATCTTAAGGTCCTAGCTCATGTCCAAGGCACCAAAGCCAGCTAAAATTCAACAATTGATACCCAAAATTGGAATTGTACTACTTCTTACTGGCTATTACAACATCTTAGAAGCTTCATCTGTGTTCTACTATGGTGCTTTCACTTCTCCACATACCGCAGCACGTGACATAGATTTGCAGACGATAAGTACAACCGTTTCAGAGAGAATAGCGGCCAATGTTACGATCGGGCATTAAGTCGATTCAATAACAAATGACAAAAACGGACGGATTTCTCAGGTTTTTACTACATATGAACACTTTTCACGTTCTCCCGTGCAAGTCGGCTGCTAGTCCTCCTTTCATGCAGAATCTTAAGGTCCTAGCTCATGTCCAAGGCACCAAATCCAGCTAAAAAGTCAATAATCGATACCTAAAACTGGTATTGTACTAATTCTTACTGGCTATTACATCATCTTAGAAGCTTCATCTGTGTTCTACTATGGTGCTTTTAGCGTCTCCGCATACCGCAGCACGCGACATAGCTTTCAGACGATAAGTACAACCGTTTCGGAGAGAAGAGCGGCCAATGAGACGATCTGGCTTTAAGTCAATTCCATAACAAATGACGAAAACGGACGGATTTCTCAGGTTTTTACTACAGATGAACACTTTTCACATACTCCCGTGCAACTCGGCTGCTAGTCCTGCTTTCATGCAGAATCTTAAGGTCCTAGCTCATGTCCAAGGCACCAAATCCAACTAAAAAGTCAATAATCGATACCTAAAACTGGTATTGTACTAATTCTTACTGGCTATTACATCATCTTAGAAGCTTCATCTGTGTTCTACTATGGTGCTTTTAGCGTCTCCGCATACCGCAGCACGCGACATAGCTTTCAGACGATAAGTACAACCGTTTCGGAGAGAAGAGCGGCCAATGAGACGATCAGGCTTTAAGTCGATTCGATAACAAATGACGAAAACGGACGGATTTCTCTGGTTTTTACTACATATGAACACTTTTCAAATTCTCCCCTGCAACTCGGCTGCTAGTCCTCCTTTCATGCAGAATCTTAAGGTCCTAGCTCATGTCCAAGGCACCAAAGCCAGCTAAAAGTCAATAATCGATGATTAAAACTTGAATTGTACTACTTTTTACTGGCTATTACATCAACGTAGAAGCTTCATCCGTGTTCTACTATGGTATTTCTAGTGTCTCCGCATACCGCAGCACGCGACATAGCTTTGCAGACGATAAGTACAACCGTTTCAGAGAGAAGGGCGGACAATGTGACGATCTGGCTTTAAGTCGATTCGATAACAAATGACGAAAACGGACGGATTTCTCGTTTTTCTACTACATATGAACTCTTTTCACATTCTCCCGTGCAACTCGGCTGCTAGTCCTCCTTTCATGCAGAACCTTGAGGTCCTAGCTCATGTCCAAGGAACCAAAGCCAGCTAAAAAGTCAATAATAGATACCTAAAACTGGAATTCTACTACTTCTTACTGGCTATTACATCTACTTAGAAGCTTTGTCTGTGTTCTACTATGGTGCTTTTAGTGTCACCACATACCGCAGCACGCGACATAGCTTTGCAGACGGTAAGTACAACCGTTTCAGAGAGAAGAGCAGCCAATGTCACGATCTGGCTTTAAGTCGATTCGATAACAAATGACGATAACGAACGGATTTCTTAGGTTTTTACTACATATGAACACTTTTCACATTCTCCCGTGCAACTCGGCAGCTAGTCCTCCTTTCACGCAGAATCTTAAGGTCCTAGCTCTTGTCCAAGGCACCAAAGCCAGCTAAGAAGTCAATAATCGATAACTAAAACTTGAATTTTACTACTTCTTACTGGCTATTACATCAACTTAGAAGCTTCATCTGTGTTCTACTATGGTGCTTTTAGTGTCACCGCATACCGCAGCACGCGACATAGCTTTGCAGACTATACGTACAACCGTTTCAGAAAGAAGAGCGGCCAATGTGACGATCTGGCTTTAAGTCGATTCGATAACAAATGACGAAAACGGACGGATTTCTCAGGTTTTTACTACATATGAACACTTTTCACATTCTCCCGTGCAACTCAGCTGCTAGTCCTCCTTTCATGCAGAATCTTAAGGTCCTAGCTCATGTCCAAGTCACGAAAGCCAGCTAAAAGTCAATAATCGATACCTAAAAGTGGAATTGTACTAATTCTTACTGGCTATTACATCAACTTAGAAGCTTCATCCGTGTTCTACTATGGTATTTTTAGTGTCTCGGCATACTGCAGCACGCGACATAGCTTTCAGACGATAAGGACAACCGTTTCAGAGAGAAGAGCGGCCAATGTGACGATCTGGCTTTAAGTCGATTCAATAACAAATGACAAAAACGGTCGGATTTCGCAGGTTTTTACTGCATATGAAAACTTTTCACATTCTCCCGTGCAAGTCGGCTGCTAGTCCTCCTTTCACGCAGAATCTTAACGTCCTAGCTCTTGTCCAAGGCACCAAAGCCAGCTAAGAAGTCAATAATCGATAACTAAAACTTGAAATTTGCTACATCTTACTGGCTATTACATCAACTTAGAAGCTTCATCTGTGTTCTACTATGGTGCTTTTAGTGTCACCGCATACCCCAGCACGCGACATAGCTTTGCAGACTATAAGTACAACCGTTTCAGAAAGAAGAGCGGCCAATGTGACGATCTTTCTTTAAGTCGATTCGACAACAAATGACGAAAACGGTCGGATTTCTCAGGTGTTAACTACATATGAACACTTTTCACATTCTCCCGTTCAACTCGGCTGCTAGTCCTCCATTCATTCACAATCTTAAGGTCCTAGCTCATGTCCAAGGTACCAAAGCCAGCTAAAAAGTCAATAATCGATACCTAAAACTTGAATTGTACTACATCTTACTGGCTATTACATCATCTTAGAAGCTTCATCTGTGTTCTACTATGGTGCTTTTAGTGTCTCCGAATACCCCAGCACGCGACATAGCTTTGCAGACGATAAGTACAACCGATTCAGAGAGAAGAGCGGCCAATGTGACGATCTGGCTTTAAGTCGATTCGATAACAAATGACGAAAACGGACGGATTTCTCAGGTTAATACTACATATTAACACACTTCACATTCTCTCATGCAACTTTTCTGCTAGTCCTCCTCTCATGCAGATTCGTAAGGTCCTAGCTCATGTCAAAGGCACCAAAGCAAGCTAAAAAGTCAATAATCGATACCTAAAACTTGAATATTACTACTTCTTACTGGCTATTACATCAACTTAGAAGCTTCATCTGTGTCCAACTATGGTGATTTTAGTGTCTCCGCATATCGCAGCACACGACATAGCTTTGCAGACGATAAATACAACCGTTTCAGAGAGAAGAGCGGCCAATGTGACGATCTGGCTTTAAGTCGATTCGATAACAAATGACGAAAACGGACGGATTTCTCAGGTTTTTACTACATATGAACACTTTTCACATTCTCGCGTTCAACTCGGCTGCTAGTCCTCCATTCATGCGGAATCTTAAGGTCCTAGCTCATGTCCAAGGCACCAAAGCCAGCTAAAAAGTCAATAATCGATACCTAAAACTTGAATTGTACTACCTCTTACTGGCTATTACTTTAACTTAGAAGCTTCATCTGTGTTCAACTATGGTGCTTTTAGTGTCTCCGAATACCGCAGCACGCAACATAGCTTTGCAGACGATAAGTACAACCGATTCAGGGAGAAGAGCGGCCAATGTGACGATCTGGCTTTAGGTCGATTCGATAACAAATGACGAAAACGAACGTATTTTTCAGGGTTTTACTACATATGAACACTTTTCACATTCTCCCCTGCAATTCGGCTGCTAGTCCACCTTTCATGCAGAATTTTAAGGCCCTAGCTCATGTCCAAGGCACCAAAGCCAGCTAAAAGACAATTATCGATGCCCAAATCTTGAATTGTACTACTTCTTACTGGCTATTACATCAACTTAGAAGCTTCATCTGTGTTCTACTATGGTTATTTCAGTGTCTCCGCATACCGCAGCACGCGACATAGCTTTGCAGACTATACATACAACCGTTTCAGAAAGAAGAGCGGCCAATGTGACGATCTGGCTTTAAGTCGATTCGATAACAAATGACGAAAACGGACGGATTTCTCAGGTTTTTACTACATATGAACACTTTTCACATTCTCCCGTGCAACTCAGCTGCTAGTCCTCCTTTCATGCAGAATCTTAAGGTCCTAGCTCATGTCCAAGTCACGAAAGCCAGCTAAAAGTCAATAATCGATACCTAAAAGTGGAATTGTACTAATTCTTACTGGCTATTACATCAACTTAGAAGCTTCATCCGTGTTCTACTATGGTATTTTTAGTGTCTCGGCATACTGCAGCACGCGACATAGCTTTCAGACGATAAGGACAACCGTTTCAGAGAGAAGAGCGGCCAATGTGACGATCTGGCTTTAAGTCGATTCAATAACAAATGACAAAAACGGTCGGATTTCGCAGGTTTTTACTGCATATGAAAACTTTTCACATTCTCCCGTGCAAGTCGGCTGCTAGTCCTCCTTTCACGCAGAATCTTAACGTCCTAGCTCTTGTCCAAGGCACCAAAGCCAGCTAAGAAGTCAATAATCGATAACTAAAACTTGAAATTTGCTACTTCTTACTGGCTATTACATCAACTTAGAAGCTTCATCTGTGTTCTACTATGGTGCTTTTAGTGTCACCGCATACCGCAGCACGCGACATAGCTTTGCAGACTATACGTACAACCGTTTCAGAAAGAAGAGCGGACAATGTTACGATCTGTCTTCAAGTCGACTCGATGACAAAAGACGAAAACGGACGGATTTCTCAGGTTAATACTACATATTAACACTTTTCACATTCTCCCGTGCAATTCGGCTGCTAGTCCTCCTTTCATGCAGAATCTTAAGGTCCTAGCTCATGTCCAAGGCACCAAAGCCAGCTAAAAAGTCAATAATTGATACCTAAAATTGGAATTGTACTACTCCTTACTGGCTATTACAACATCTTAGAAGCTTCATCTGTGTTCTACTATGGTGCTTTCAGTGTCTCCACATACCGCAGCACGTGACATAGATTTGCAGACGATAAGTACAACCGTTTCAGAGAGAATAGTGGTCAATATGACGATCGGGCTTTAAGTCGATTCAATAACAAATGACAAAAACGGACGGATTTCTCAGGTTTTTACTACATATGAACACTTTTCACATTCTCCCGTTCAACTCGGCTGCTAGTCCTCCTTTCACGCAGAATCTTAAGGTCCTAGCTCTTGTCCAAGGCAACAAAGCCAGCTAAGAAGTCAATAATCGATAACTAAAACTTGAAATTTGCTACTTCTTACTGGCTATTACATCAACTTAGAAGCTTCATCTGTGTTCTACTATGGTGTTTTTAGTGTCACCGCATACCGCAGCACGCGTCATAGCTTTGCAGACTATAAGTACAACCGTTTCAGAAAGAAGAGCGGCCAATGTGACGATCTGGCTTTAAGTCGATTCGATAACAAATGACGAAAACGGGCGGATTTCTCAGGTTTTAACTACATATGAACACTTTTCACATTCTCCCGTTCAACTCGGCTGCTAGTCCTCCATTCATGCACAATCTTAAGGTCCTAGCTCATGTCCAAGGTACCAAAGCCAGCTAAAAAGTCAATAATCGATACCTAAAACTTGAATTGTACTACTTCTTACTGGCTATTACATCATCTTAGAAGCTTCATCTGTGTTCTACTATGGTGCTTTTAGTGTCTCCGAATACCGCAGCACGCGACATAGCTTTGCAGACGATAAGTACAACCGATTCAGAGAGAAGAGCGGCCAATGTGACGATCTGGCTTTAAGTCGATTCGATAACAAATGACGAAAACGGACGGATTTCTCAGGTTAATACTACATATTAACACATTTCACATTCTCCCATGCAACTTTTCTGCTAGTCCTCCTCTCATGCAGATTCGTAATGTCCTAGCTCATGTCCAAGGCACCAAAGCAAGCTAAAAAGTCAATAATCGATACCTAAAACTTGAATATTACTACTTCTTACTGGCTATTACATCAACTTAGAAGCTTCATCTGTGTCCAACTATGGTGATTTTAGTGTCTCCGCATATCGCAGCACACGACATAGCTTTCCAGACGATAAATACGACCGTTTCAGAGAGAAGAGCGGCCAATGTGACGATCTGGCTTTAAGTCGATTCGATAACAAATGACGAAAACGGACGGATTTCTCAGGTTTTTACTACATATGAACACTTTTCACATTCTCGCGTTCAACTCGGCTGCTAGTCCTCCATTCATGCGGAATCTTAAGGTCCTAGCTCATGTCCAAGGCACCAAAGCCAGCTAAAAAGTCAATAATCGATACCTAAAACTTGAATTGTACTACCTCTTACTGGCTATTACTTTAACTTAGAAGCTTCATCTGTGTTCAACTATGGTGCTTTTAGTGTCTCCGAATACCGCAGCACGCGACATAGCTTTGCAGACGATAAGTACAACCGATTCAGGTAGAAGAGCGGCCAATGTGACGATCAGGCTTTAGGTCGATTCGATAACAAATGACGAAAACGGACGTATTTCTCAGGGTTTTACTACATATGAACACTTTTCACATTCTCCCCTGCAATTCGGCTGCTAGTCCACCTTTCATGCAGAATCTTAAGGCCCTAGCTCATGTCCAAGGCACCAAAGCCAGCTAAAAGACAATTATCGATGCCCAAATCTTGAATTGTACTACTTCTTACTGGCTATTACATCAACTTAGAAGCTTCATCTGTGTTCTACTATGGTTATTTCAGTGTCTCCGCATACCGCAGCGCGCGACATAGCTTTGCAGACGATAAGTACAACCGATTCAGGGAGAAGAGCGGCCAATGTGACGATGTGGCTTTAAGTCAATTCCATAACAAATGACGAAAACCGACGGATTTCTCAGGTTTTTACTACATATGAACACTTTTCACATTCTCCCCTGCAATTCGGCTGCTAGTCCACCTTTCATGCAGAATCTTAAGGCCCTAGCTCATGTCCAAGGCACCAAAGCCAGCTAAAAGACAATTATCGATGCCCAAATCTTGAATTGTACTACTTCTTACTGGCTATTACATCAACTTAGAAGCTTCATCTGTGTTCTACTATGGTTATTTCAGTGTCTCCGCATACCGCAGCACGCGACATAGCTTTGCAGACGATAAGTACAACTGTTTCAGAGAAAGAGCGGCCAATGTGACGATCGAGCTTTAAGTCGATTCGATAACAAATGACGAAAACGGACGAATATCTTAGGTTTTTACTACATATGAACACTTTTCACATTCTCCCGTGCAACTCGGCTACTAGTCCTCGTTTCATGCAGAATTTTAGGTCCTAACTCATGTCCAAGGCACCAAAGCCAGCTGAAAAGTCAATAATCAATATCTAAAATTTCAATTGTACTACTTCGTACTAGCTATTACATCAACTTAGAAGTTTCATCTGTGTTCTACCATTGTGCTGTAAGTGTCTCCACATACCGCAGCACGCGACATAGCTTAGCAGACGATAAGTACAACCGTTTCAGAGAGAAGAGTGGCCAATGTCACGATCTGGCTTTAAGTCGATTCGATAACAAATGACGAAAACGGAAGTATTTCTCAGGGTTTTACTACATATGAACACTTTTCACATTCTCCCGTGCAACTCGGCTGCTACTCCTCCTTTAATGCAGAATGTTAAGGTCCTAGCTCATGTACAAGGCACCAAAGCCAGCTAAAAGGGCAATAATCGATACCTAAAACTTGAATTGTACTCCCTCTTACTGGCTATTACTTTAACTTAGAAGCTTCATCTGTGTTCTACTATGGTGCTTTTAGTGCCTCCGAATACCGCAGCACGCGACTTAGCTTTGCAGACGATAAGTACAACCGATTCAGAGAGAAGAGCGGCCAATGTGACGATCTGGATTTACTATGGTGATTTTAGTGTCTCCACATACCGCAGCACGCGACATAGCTTTCCAGACGATCAGTACAACCGTGTCAGAGAGAAGAGCGGCCAATGTGACGATCTGGCTTTAAGACGATTCGATAACCAATGACGAAAACGTACGGATTTCTCGGGTTTTTACTACATATGAACACTTTTCACATTCTCCCGTGCAATTCGGCTGCTAGTCCTCCTTTCATGCAGAATCTTAAAGTCCTAGCTCATGTCCAAGGCACCAAAGCCAGCTAAAATGTCAATAATCGATATCTAAAATTTCAATTGTACTACTTCTTACTAGCTATTACATCAACTTAGAAGCTTCATCTGTGTTCTACTATGCTGCTTTTAGTGTCTCCCCATACTGCAGCACGCGACATAGCTTTGCAGACGATAAGTGCTACCGTTTCAGAGAGAAAGGCGCCCAATGTGACGATCAGGCTTTAAGTCGATTCGATAACAAACGACGAAAACTGACGGATTTCTCAGGTTTTTACTACATATGAACACTTTTCACATTCTCCCGTGCAACTCGGCTGCTAGTACTGCTTTCATGCAGAATCTTAAGGTCCTAGCTCATGTCCAAGGCACCAAAGCCAGCTAAAAAGTCAATAGCCGATACCTAAAACTGGAATTTTACTACTTCTTACTGGCTATTACATCAACTTAGAAGTTTCATCTGTGTTCTACTATGGTGCTTTTAGTGTCGCCACATACCGCAGCACGCGACATAGCTTAGCAGACGATAAGTACAACCGTTTCAGAGAGAAGAGTGGCCAATGTCACGATCTGGCTTTAAGTCGATTCGATAACAAATGACGATAACGAACGGATTTCTCAGGTTTTTACTACATATGAACACTTTTCACATTCTCCCGTGCAACTCGGCTGCTAGTCCTCTTTTCATGCAGAATCTTAAGGTCTTAGCTCATGTGCAAGGCACCAAAGCCAGCTAAAAAGTCAATAATCGATACCTAAAACTTGAATTTTACTACTTCTTACTGGCTATTACATCAACTTAGAAGCTTCATCTGTGTTCTACTATGGTGCTTTTAGTGTCTCCGCATACCGCAGCACGCGACATAGCTTTGCAGACGATAAGTACATCCGTTTCAGAGAGAAGAGCGGCCAATGTCACGATCCGGTTTTAAGTCGATTCGATAACAAATGACGAAAATGGACAGATTTCTCAGGTTTTTACTACATATGAAAACTTTTCACATCCTCCCGTGCAACTTGGCTGCTAGTCCTCCTTTCATGCAGAATCTTAAGGTCGTAGCTCATGTCCAAGGCACCACAGCCAGCTAAAAAGTCAATAATCGATACCTAAAACTAGAATTGTACTACTTCTTACTGGCTATTACATCAACTTAGAAGCTTCATCTGTGTTCTACTATGGTGCTTTTAGTGTCTCTGCATACCGCAGCACGCGACATAGCTTTGCAGACGATAAGTACAACCGTTTCAGAGAGAAGAGCGGCCAATGTGACGATCTGGCATTAAGACGAATCGATAACCAATGACGAAAACGTACGGATTTCTCAGGTTTTTACTACATACGAACACTTTTCACATTCTCCCGTACAACTCGGCTGCTAGTCCTTCTTTCATGCAGAATCCTAAGGTCCTAGCTCATGTCCAAGGCACCAAAGCCAGCTACAAAGTCAATAATCGATACTTAAAACTTGAATTATACTAATTCTTACTGGCTATTACATCAACTAAGAAGCTTCATCTGTGTCCTACTATGGTGATTTTAGTGTCTCCACATACCGCAGCACGCGACATAGCTTTCCAGACGATCAGTACAACCGTTTCAGAGAGAAGAGCGGCCAATGTGACGATATGGCTTGAAGTCGATTCGATAACAAATGACGATAACGAATGGATTTCTCAGGTTTTTACTACATATGAATAGTTTTCACATTCCCCCGTGCATCTCGCCTGCTAGTCCTCCTTACATGCAGAATCTTAAGGTCCTAGCTCACGTCCAAGGCACCAAAGCCAGCCAAAAATTCAATAATCGATACCTAAAACTTGAATTGTACTACTCCTTACTGGCTATTACATCATCTTAGAAGCTTCATCTGTGTTCTACTAAGGTGCTTTTTGTGTCTCCGAACACCGCAGCACGCGACATAGCTTTGCAGACGATAAATACAACCGATTCAGAGAAAAGAGCGGCCAATGTGACGATCTGGCTTTAAGTCAATTCCATAACAAATGAAGAAAACGGACGGATTTCTCAGGTTTTTACTACATATGAACACTTTCCACATTCTCCCCTGCAAGTCGGCTGGTAGTCCTACTTTCATGCAGAATCTTAAGGTCCTAGCTCATGTCCAAGGCACCAAAGCCAGCTAAAAGTCAATAATCGATGCCCAAATCTAGAATTGTACTACTTCTTACTGGCTATTACATCAACTTAGATGCTTCATCAGTGTTCTACTATGGTTATTTTAGTCTCTCCGCATACCGCAGCACGCGACATAGCTTTGCATACGATAAGTACAACCGTTTCAGAGAGAAGAGCGGCCAATGTGACGATCCGGCTTTAAGTCGATTCGATAACAAATGACGAAAATGGACGGAATTCTCAGGTTTTTACTACATATGAAAACTTTTCACATCCTCCCGTGCAGCTCGGCTGCTAGTCCTCCTTTCATGCAGAATCTTAAGGTCCTAGCTCATGTCCGAGGCACCGAAGCCAGCTAAAAAGTCAATAATCGATACCTAAAACTTGAGTTGTACTACTTCTTACTGGCTATTACATCAACTTAGAATCTTCATCTGTGGTCTACTATAGTGCTTTTAGTGTCTCCACATACCGCAGCACTCGACATAGCTTTGCAGACGATAAGTACAACCGTTTCAGAGAGAAGAGCGGACAATGTGACGATCTGGCTTTAAGACGATTCGATAACCAATGACGAAAACGTACGGATTTCTCGGGTTTTTACTACATATGAACACTTTTCACATTCTCCCGTGCAATTCGGCTGCTAGTCCTTCTTTCATGCAGAATCTTAAAGTCCTAGCTCATGTCCAAGGCACCAAAGCCAGCTAAAATATCAATAATCGATATCTAAAATTTCAATTGTACTACTTCTTACTAGCTATTACATCAATTTAGAAGCTTCATCTGTGTTCTACTATGCTGCTTTTAGTGTCTCCGCATGCTGCAGCACACGACATAGCGTTGCAGACGATAAGTGCAACCGTTTCAGAGAGAAAAGCGCCCAATGTGACGATCAGGCTTTAAGTCGATTCGATAATAAACGACGAAAACGGACGGATTTCTCAGGTTTTTACTACATATGAACACTTTTCACATTCTCCCGTGCAACTCGGCTGCTAGTACTGCTTTCATGCAGAATCTTAAGGTCCTAGCTCATGTCCAAGGCACCAAAGCCAGCTAAAAGTCAATAATCGATACCCAAAATTGGTATTGTACTAATTCTTACTGGCTATTACATCATCTTAGAAGCTTCATCTGTGATCTACTATGGTGCATTTAGTGTCTCCGCATACCGCAGCACGCGACATAGCTTTGCAGACGATAAGTACAACCGTTTCAGAGAGAAGAGCGGCCAATGTGACGATCTGGCTTTTAGTCGATTGGATAAGAAATGACGAAAATGGACGAATATTTTAGGTTTTTACTACATATGAAAACTTTTCACATCCTAACGTGCAGCTCGGCTGCTAGTCCTCCTTTCATGCAGAATCTTAAGGTCCAAGCTCATGTCCAAGGCACCAAAGCCAGCTAAAAAGTCAATAATCGATATCTAAAATTTCAATTGTACTACTTCTTACTCTCTATTACATCATATTAGAAGCTTCATCTGTGTTCTACTATGGTGCTTTTAGTGTCTCCGCATACCGCAGCACGCGACATAGCTTTGCAGACGATAAGTACAACCGTTTCAGAGAGAAGAGCGGCCAATGTGACGATCTGGCTTTAAGTCGATTGGATAACGAATGACGAAAATGGACGAATTTCTCAGGTTTTTATTACATATGAAAACTTTTCACATCCTAACGTGCAGCTCGGCTGCTAGTCGTCCTTTCATGCAGAATCTTAAGGTCCTAGCTCATGTCCAAGGCACCAAAGCCAGCTAAAAAGTCAATAATCGATATCTAAAATTTCAATTGTACTACTTCTTACTAGCTATTACATCAACTTAGAAGCTTCATCTGTGTTCTACTATGCTGCTTTTAGTGTCTCCGCATACTGCAGCACGCGACATAGCTTTGCAGACGATAAGTGCAACCGTTTCAGAGAGAAGAGCGCCCAATGTGACGATCAGGCTTCAAGTCGATTCGATAACAAACGACGAAAACGGACGGATTTCTCAGGTTTTTACTACATATGAACACTTTTCACATTCTCCCGTGCAACTCGGCTGCTAGTCCTGCTTTCATGCAGAATCTTAAGGTCCTAGCTCATGTCCAAGGCACCAAAGCCAGCTAAAAAGTCAATAGTCGATACCTAAAACTGGAATTGTCCTACTTCTTACTAGCTATTACATCAACTTAGAAGCTTCATCTGTGTTCTACTATGCTGCTTTTAGTGTCTCCGCATACCGCAACACGCGACATAGCTTTGCAGACTATAAGTACAACCGTTTCAGAGAGAAGAGCGGCCCATGTGACGATCTGGCTATAAGTCGAATCCATAACAAATGACGAAAACGGACGTATTTCTCAGGGTTTTACTACATATGAACTCTTTTCACATTCTCCCGTGCAACTAGGCTGCTACTCCTCCTTACATGCAGAATCTTAAGGTCCTAGCTCATGTCCAAGGCACCAAAGCCAGCTAAAAAGTCAATAATCGATATCTAAAATTCCAATTGTACTACTTCATACTAGCTATTACATCAACTTAGAAGCTTCATCTGTGTTCTACTATGGTGCTTTTAGTGTCTCCACATACCGCAGAACGCGACATAGCTTTGCAGACGATAAGTACAACCGTTTCAGAGAGAAGAGCAGCCAATGTGACGATCTGGTTTTAAGACGAATCGATAACCAATGACGAAAACGTACGGATTTCTCACGTTTTTACTACAATGGAACACTTTTCACATTCTCCCGTACAACTCGGCTGCTAGTCCTTCTTTCATGCAGAATCTTAAGGTCCTAGCTCATGTCCAAGGCACCAAAGCCAGCTAAAAAGTCAATAATCGATACCTAAAACTTGAATTGTACTACATCTTACTGGCTATTACATCAACTTAGAAGCTTCATCTGTGTTCTACTATGGTGCTTTTACTGGCTCTGCATAGCGCAGCACGCGACATAGCTTTGCAGACTATAAGTACAACCATTTCAGAGAGAAGAGCGGCAAATGTGACGATCTGTCTTTAAGTCGATTCGATAACAACTGACGAAAACAGACGTATTTCTAAGGTTTTTACTACATATGAACACTTTTCACATTCTCCCGTGCAACTCGGCTGCTAGTCCTCTTTTCATGCAGAATCTTAAGGTCGTAGCTCATGTCCAAGGCACCACAGCCAGCTAAAAAGTCAATAATCGATACCTAAAACTAGAATTGTACTACTTCTTACTGGCTATTACATCAAATTAGAAGCTTCATCTGTGTTCTACTATGGTGCTTTTAGTGTCTCCGCATACCGCAGCACGCGACATAGCTTTGCAGACGATAAGTACAACCGTTTCAGAGAGAAGAGCAGCCAATGTGACGATCTGGCATTAGGACGTATCGATAACCAATGACGAAAACGTACGTATTTCTCAGGTTTTTACTACATATGAACACTTTTCTCATTCTCCCGTGCAACTCGGAAACTAGTCCTCCTTTCATGCAGAATCTTAAGGTCGTAGCACATGTCCAAGGCACCACAGCCAACTAAAAAGTCAATAATCGATAAGTAAAACTTGAATTGTACTACTTCTACTGGCTATTACATCAAATTAGAAGCTTCATCTGTGTTCTACAATGGTGCTTTTAGTGTCTCCGCAAATCGCAGCACGCGACATAGCTTTCAGACGATAAGTACAACCGTTTCAGAGAGAAGAGCTGCCAATGTGACGATCTGGCTTTAAGTCGATTCGATAACAAATGACGAAAACGGACGGGTTTCTCAGGTTTTTACTACATATGAACACTTTTCACATTCTCCCGAGCAACTCGGCTGCAAGTCCTCCTTTCATGCAGATTCTTAAGGTCCTAGCTCATGTCCAAGGCACCAAAGCCAGCTAAAAAGTCAATAATCGATATATAAAATTTAAATTGTACTACTTCTTACTAGCTATTACATCAACTTAGAAGCTTCATCTGTGTTCTACTATGGTGCTTTTAGCGTCTCCACATACCGCAGCACGCGACATAGCTTTGCAGACGATAAGTACAACCGTTTCAGAGAGAAGAGCGGCCAATGTGACGATCTGGCTTTAAGTCGATTCGATAACAAATGAAGAAAACGGACGGATTTCTCAGGTTTTTACTACATATGAACACCTTTCACATTCTCCCGTGCAACTCGGCTGCTAGTCCTCCTTTCATACAGAATCTTAAGGTAATAGCTCATGTCCAAGGCACCAAAGCCAGCTAAAAGTCAATATTCGATGCCTAAAACTTGAATTGTAGTACTTCTTACTGGCTATTACATCAACTTAGAAGCTTCATCCGTGTTCTACTATGGTATTTTTAGTGTCTCCGCATACCGCAGCACACGACATAGCTTTGCAGACGATAAGTACAACCGTTTCAGAGAGAGGAGCGGCAAATGTGACGATCTGTCTTTAAGTCGATTCGATAACAACTGACGAAAACAGACGTATTTCTCAGGTTTTTACTACATATGAACACTTTTCACATTCTCCCGTGCAACTCGGCTGCTAGTCCTCCTTTCATGCAGAATCTTAAGGTCGTAGCTCATGTCCAAGGCACCACAGCCAGCTAAAAAGTCAATAATCGATACCTAAAACTAGAATTGTACTACTTCTTACTGGCTATTACATCAAATTAGAAGCTTCATCTGTGTTCTACTAAGGTGCTTTTAGTGTCTCCGCATACCGCAGCACGCGACATAGCTTTGCAGACGATAAGTACAACCGTTTCAGAGAGAAGAGCAGCTAATGTGACGATCTGGCATTAAGACGAATCGATAACCAATGACGTAAACGTACAGATTTCTCAGGTTTTTACTACATACGAACACTTTTCACATTCTCCCGTACAACTCGGCTGCTAGTCCTTCTTTCATGCAGAATCTTAAGGTCCTAGCTCATGTCCAAGGCCCCAAAGCCAGCTACAAAGTAAATAATCGATACCTAAAACTTGAATAGTACTACATCTTACTGGCTATTACATCAACTTAGAAGCTTCATCTGTGTCCTACTATGGTGATTTTAGTGTCTCCGCATACCACAGCATGCGACATAGCTTTGCAGACGATAAGTACAACCGTTTCAGAGAGAAGAGCGGCCAATATGACGATCTGGCTTTAAGTCGATTCGATAACAAATGACGAAAACGGACGGATTTCTCAGGTTTTTACTACATATGAACACTTTTCACATTCTCCCGTGCAACTCGGCTGCTAGTCCTCCTTTCATACAGAATCTTAAGGTCCTAGCTCATGTCCAAGGCACCAAAGCCAGATAAAAAGTCAATAATCGATACATAAAACTTGAATTGTACTACCTCTTACTGGCTATTACATCAACTTAGAAGCTTCATCTGTGTTCTACTATGGTGCTTTTAGTGTCTCCACATACCGCAGCTCTCGACATAGCTTTGCAGACGATAAGTACAACCGTTTCAGAGAGAAGAGCGGCCAATGCGACGATCTGGCTTTAAGTCGATTGGATAACAAATGACGAAAACGGACGGATTTCTCAGGTTTTTACTACATATGAAAACTTTTCACATTCTCCCGTGCAGCTCGGCTGGTAGTCCTCCTTTCATGCCGAATCTTAAGGTCCTAGCTCATGTCCTAGGCACCAAAGCCCGCTAAAAAGTCAATTATCGATACCTAAAACTTGAGTTGTACTACTTCTTACTGGCTATTACATCAACTTAGAAGCTTCATCTGTGTTCCACTATGGTGCTTTTAGTGTCTCCACATACCGCAGCACGAGACATAGCTTTGCAGACGATAAGTACAACCGTTTCAGAGAGAACAGCGGCCAATGTCACGATCTGGCTTTAGGTCGATTCGATAACAAATGACGAAAACGGAAGGATTTCTCAGGTTTTTACTACATATAAACACTTTTCATATTCTCCCAGGCAAGTCAGCTGCTAGTCCTCCTTTCGTGCAGAATCTTAAGGTCCTAGCTCATGTCCAAGGCACGAAAGCCAGCTAAAAAGTCAATAATCGATACCTAATACTTGAATTGTACTAACTCTTACTGGCTATTACATCAAATTGGAAGCTTCATCTGTGTTCTACTATGGTGCTTTTAGTGTCTCCACATACCGCAGCACTCGACCTAGCTTTGCAGAAAATAAGTACAACCGTTTCAGAGAGAAGAGCGGCCAATGTGACGACCTGGCATTAAGACGATTCGATAACCAATGACGAAAACGTACGGATTTCTTGGGTTTTTACTACATATGAACACTTTTCACATTCTCCCGTGCAACTCGGCTGCTAGTCCTCCTTTCATGCAGAATCTTAAGGTCCTAGCTCATGTCCAAGGCACCAAAGCCAGCTAAAAATCAATAATTGATGCCCAAATCTTGAATTGTACTACTTCTTACTGGCTATTACATCAACATAGAAGCTTCATCTGTGTTCTACTATGGTTATTTTAGTGTCTCCGCATACCGCAGCACGCGACATAGCTTTGCAGACGATAGGTACAACCGTCTCAGAGAGAAGAGCGGCCAATGTGACGATCCGGCTTTAAGTCGATTCGATAACAAATGACGAAAATGGACGGAATTCTCAGGTTTTTACAACATATGAAAACTTTTCACATCCTCCTGTGCAGCTCGGCTGCTAGTCCTCCTTTCATGCAGAATCTTAAGGTCCTAGCTCATGTCCATGGCACCAAAGCGAGCTAAAAAGTCAATAATCGATACCTAAAACTTGAGTTGTACTACCTCTTACTGGCTATTACTTTAACTTAGAAGCTTCATCTGTGTTCTACTATGGTGCTTTTAGTGTCTCCGCAAACCGCAGCACGGGACATAGCTTTCAGACGATAAGTACAACCGTTTCAGAGAGAAGAGCGGCCAATGTGACGATCTGGCTTTAAGTCGATTCGATAACAAATGACGAAAACGGACGGGTTTCTCAGGTTTTTACTACATATGAACACTTTTCACAATCTCCCGTGCAACTCGGCTGCTAGTCCTCCTTTCATGCAGATTCTTAAGGTCCTAGCTCATGTCCAAGGCACCAAAGCCAGCTAAAAAGTCAATAATCGATATCTAAAATTTAAATTGTACTACTTCTTACTAGCTATTACATCAACTTAGAAGCTTCATCTGTGTTCTACTATGGTGCTTTTAGTGTCTCCACATACCGCAGCACGCGACATCGCTTTGCAGACGATAAGTACAACCGTTTCAGAGAGAAGGGCGGACAATGTGACGATCTGGCTTTAAGTCGATTCGATAACAAAAGACGAAAACGGACGGATTTCTCAGGTTAATACTACATATTAACACATTTCACATTCTCCCGTGCAACTTTTCTGCTAGTCCTCCTCTCATGCAGATTCGTAAGGTCCTAGCTCATGTCCAAGGCACCAAAGCCAGATAAAAAGTCAATAATCGATACCTAAAACTTGAATTTTACCACTTCTTTCTGGCTATTACATCAACTAAGAAGCTTCATCTGTGTCCTACTATGGTGATTTTAGTGTCTCTGCATACCACAGCATGCGACATAGCTTTGCAGACGATAAGTACAACCGTTTCAGAGAGAAGAGCTGCCAATGTGACGATATGGCTTTAAGTCGGTTCGATAACAAATGACGAAAACGGACGGATTTCTCAGGTTTTTACTACATATGAACACTTTTCACATCCTCCCGTGCAGCTCGGCTGCTAGTCCTCCTTTCATGTAGAATCTTAAGGTCCTAGCTCATGGCCAAGGCCCCAAAGCCAGCTAAAAAGCCAATAATCGATACCTAAAACTTGAGTTGTACTACATCTTACTGGCTATTACATCAACTTAGAAGCTTCATCTGTGTTCCACTATGGTGCTTTTAGTGTCTCCACGTACCGCAGCACGAGACATAGCTTTGCAGACGATAAGTACAAACGTTTCAGAGAGAAGAGCGATCAATGTCACGATCTGGCTTTAGGTCGATTCGATAACAAATGACGAAAACGGAAGGATTTCTCAGGTTTTTACTACATATGAACACTTTTTATATTCTCCCAGGCAAGTCAGCTGCTAGTCCTCCTTTCATGCAGAATCTTAAGGTCCTAGCTCATGTCCAAGGCACGAAAGCCAGATAAAAAGTCAATAATCGATACCTAAAACTTGAATTGTACTACCTCTTACTGGCTATTACATCAACTTAGAAGCTTCATCTGTGTCCTACTATGGTGCTTTTAGTGTCTCCACATACCACAGCATGCGACATAGCTTTGCAGACGATAAGTACAACCGTTTCAGAGAGAAGAGCGGCCAATGTGACGATCTGGCTTTAAGTCGATTGGATAACAAATGACGAAAACGGAAGGATTTCTCTGGTTTTTACTACATATGAACACTTTTCATATTGTCCCGTGCAACTCGGCTGCTAGTCCACCTTTCATGCAGAATCTTAAGGTCCTAGCTCATGTCCAAGGCACCAAAGCCAGCTAAAAAGTCAATAATCGATATCTAAAATTTCAATTGTACTACTTCTTACTAGCTATTACATCAACTTAGAAGCTTCATCTGTGTTCTACTATGCTGCTTTTAGTGTCTCCGCATACTGCATCACGCGACATAGCTTTGCAGACGATAAGTGCAACCGTTTCAGAGAGAAGAGCGCCCAATGTGACGATCAGGATTTAAGTCGATTTGATAACAAACGACGAAAACGGACGGATTTCTCAGGTTTTTACTTCATATGAACACTTTTCACATTCTCCCGTGCAACTCGGCTGCTAGTCCTGCTTTCATGCAGAATCTTAAGGTCCTAGCTCATGTCCAAGGCACCAAAGCCAGCTAAAAAGTCAATAATCGATACCTAAAACTTGAATTGTACTACTTCTTACTGGCTATTACATCAACTTAGAAGCTTCATCTGTGTTCTACTATGGTGCTTTTAGTGTCTCCGCATACCGCAGCACGCGACATAGCTTTCAGACGATAAGTACAGCCGTTTCAGAGAGAAGGGCGGACAATGTTACGATTTGGCCTTTAGTCGACTCGACAACAAAAGACGAAAACAGATGGATTACTCAGGTTAATACTACATATTAACACATTTCACATTCTCCCGTGCAACTTTTCTGCTAGTCCTCCTCTCATGCAGATTCGTAAGGTCCTAGCTCATGTCCAAGGCACCAAAGCCAGCTAAAAAGTCAATAATCGATACCTAAAACTTGAATTTTACCACTTCTTACTGGCTATTACATCAACTTAGAAGCTTCATCTGTGTCCTACTATGGTGATTTTAGTGTCTCTGCATACCACAGCATGCGACATAGCTTTGCAGACGATAAGTACAACCGTTTCAGAGAGAAGAGCTGCCAATGTGACGATCTGGCTTTAAGTCGGTTCGATAACAAATGACGAAAACGGACGGATTTCTCAGGTTTTTACTACATATGAACACTTTTCACATCCTCCCGTGCAGCTCGGCTGCTAGTCCTCCTTTCATGCAGAATCTTAAGGTCCTAGCTCATGGCCAAGGCCCCAAAGCCAGCTAAAAAGCCAATAATCGATACCTAAAACTTGAGTTGTACTACATCTTACTGGCTATTACATCAACTTAGAAGCTTCATCTGTGTTCCACTATGGTACTTTTAGTGTCTCCACGTACCGCAGCACGAGACATAGCTTTGCAGACGATAAGTACAAACGTTTCAGAGAGAAGAGCGATCAATGTCACGATCTGGCTTTAGGTCGATTCGATAACAAATGACGAAAACGGAAGGATTTCTCAGGTTTTTACTACATATGAACACTTTTCATATTCTCCCAGGCAAGTCAGCTGCTAGTCCTCCTTTCATGCAGAATCTTAAGGTCCTAGCTCATGTCCAAGGCACCAAAGCCAGATAAAAAGTCAATAATCGATACATATAACTTGAATTGTACTACCTCTTACTGGCTATTACATCAACTTAGAAGCTTCATCTGTGTTCTACTATGGTGGTTTTAGTGTCTCCACATACCGCAGCTCTCGACATAGCTTTGCAGACGATAAGTACAACCGTTTCAGAGAGAAGAGCGCCCAATGTGACGATCTGGCCATCAGACGATTCGATAACCAATGACGAAAACGGACGGATTTCTCAGGTTAATACTACATATTAACACATTTCACATTCTCCCGTGCAACTTTTCTGCTAGTCCTCCTCTCATCCAGATTCGTAAGGTCCTAGCTCATGTCCAAGGCACCAAAGCCAGCTAAAAAGTCAATAATCGATACCTAAAACTTGAATTGTACCACTTCTTACTGGCTATTACATCAACTAAGAAGCTTCATCTGTGTCCTACTATGGTGATTTTAGTGTCTCCGCATACCACAGCATGCGACATAGCTTTGCAGACGATAAGTACAACCGTTTCAGAGAGAAGAGCGGCCAATGTGACGATCTGGCTTTAAGTCGATTGGATAACAAATGACGAAAACGGACGGATTTCTCAGGTTTTTACTACATATGAACACTTTTCACATTCTCCCGTGCAGCTCGGCTGCTAGTCCTCCTTTCATGCCGAATCTTAAGGTCCTAACTCATGTCCTAGGCATCAAAGCCCGCTAAAAAGTCAATTATCGATACCTAAAACTTAAGTTGTACTACTTCTTACTGGCTATTACATCAACTTAGAAGCTTAATCTGTGTTCCACTATGGTGCTTTTAGTGTCTCCACATACCGCAGCACGAGACATAGCTTTGCAGACGATAAGTACAACCGTTTCAGAGAGAAGAGCGGCCAATGTCACGATCTTGCTTTAGGTCAATTCGATAACAAATGACGAAAACGGAAGGATTTCTCAGGTTTTTACTACATATAAACACTTTTCATATTGTCCCAGGCAAGTCAGCTGCTAGTCCTCCTTTCGTGCAGAATCTTAAGGTCCTAGCTCATGTCCAAGGCACGAAAGCCAGCTGAAAAGTCAATAATCGATACCTAAAACTTGTATTGTACTAACACTTACTGGCTATTACATCAACTTAGAAGCTTCATCTGTGTTCTACTATGGTGCTTTTAGTGTCTCCACATACCGCAGCACTCGACCTAGCTTTGCAGACGATAAGTACAACCGTTTCAGAGAGAAGAGCGGCCAATGTGACGACCTGGCATTAAGACGATTCGATAACCAATGACGAAAACGTACGTATTTCTCAGGTTTTTACTACATATGAACACTTTTCACATTCTCCCGTGCAACTCGGCTGCTAGTCCTCCTTTCATGCAGAATCTTATGGTCCTAGCTCATGTCCAAGGCACCAAAGCCAGCTGAAAAGTCAATAATCGATACCTAAAACTTGAGTTGTACTACTTCTTACTGGCTGTTACATCATCTTAGAAGCTTCATCTGTGTTGTACTATGGTGCTTTTAGTGTCTCCGCATACCGCAGCACGCGACATAGCTTTGCAGACGATAAGTACAACCGTTTCAGAGAGAAGAGCAGCCAATGTGACGATCTGGCATTAAGTCGATTCGATAACAAATGAAGAAAACGGACGGATTTCTCAGGTTTTTACTACATATGAACACTTTTCACATTCTCCCGTGCAATTCGGCTGGTAGTCCTCCTTTCATGCAGAATCTTAATGTCCTAGGTCATGTCCATGGCACCAAAGCCAGCTAAAAAGTCAATAATCGATACCTAAAACTGGTATTGTACT